>NC_065529.1:21422264-21448370 GCF_006386435.1 Epinephelus moara
TGGGGGGGGGGGGGGGGGGGGGCATTTTGAGCATATTTGAACATTCCCCCCAATATAGATTATAATATCTGCATTGGTTGTATCAGCTTTAACAGATTTATTCGATGTTTTCATACTTTGTTGACATTCATTCAGAAATTCTGCTTGAGTTTGGCGAGGAGAGGACAAAGCAGCACTTGTGTATCGTGACACTGGCGTTGCCACAGACGATGCTCTAATTACAGTTTTCAAATGTTCATTTATGAGCTCTTCCAGAGATTTTCTTCCCCCACACTTCCAATGGAATCACTCTGGAAAAGCTCTTGGTGTGCTTTGAACAAAACCATGGATTCGTCGAATGGCCATGTGTTTTATGTGTTTAATGTCATTAATGCCTTTTTTTCTCTAATCATTTTACATACGATTTATCATCTGTAATTCCAACATTCTAACAGCACAGCAACTATTTCTTTTAACCAGAGGTTGAACATCGCAAATATAAAAGTTAATCGTTATGTTTAAACAAGAAAACCAGAGAAAATGAATGCTGCCAGATGAAACCGCACATCTCATTCTTGCGTTATTGTGTGCTGTAATGTGACCTACAGTATGAGTATTTTCCATACAGGCTCCATGTGGGGCTGCAGATACTGACATCAGTCTCCTTTCCTCTCTCTATCTGGTTGTCATAAAACTGCTGAAATCAACTCAGCAGTGCCCTCTTAACCCTTGGCATCTGTTTTAGATGCTGAGATAAGCACCGCCATGCACTGCATGCTTAGGCGATGTTAACAATATATGACACGTCATTCTCTTTCGCAGATGTAAAGACTAAAATAATAAGAGGGGCTGACAGAGGTAAAGAGGAAGAGAATAATGTTTTTTATTTCAGATCACATACACTGTAAAACGACTCACAAAGTGGGCTTCGGTTAAAATCTTTACATTACTTATGGCTCGTCTTCCTCAGTGTCACTCCATCCTGCTGGATCTTGTCAGCACAAGCTTTTACCCAGGCAGCCATTTCCAGCGTTTTAATCAGTGTTTATAAGAGAGTCGGCCTGACCCTGATATGGGTTGGATGTAGTAACCCAAGGGAGCAGGGACCCGGCACCCTCCCATCCTGCCCGCTGAATGGAAATCAAATGGGAGATTACATCTTCAAACACAACCATGTATCATACTACTACACAACCAAATCTTAAGACTAGAGGACCTCTGTACACTCCCCATATCCTTTCACAGGAATCATCACCCACTGCCCCCACCCCACCCGCCGCCCAAACACCACCACCGTCCCCACTCCACCCCCTTGCCTCTTGGCAGGAGTGACGACACTGCCGGTGAACAAATCGTTTCCAGCTCAGGTCACATTTGGGATGTTTAATCTGAGGGAAGTCCAGATGTGCTCTGCAAACTCTTTTGTTTATGAGTATCAGGATTTTCTTGGAAGAATCGTGGGGATGCAAGGTAAGTTTTCTCTCTGAGGAGACAAAGAGAGTGCAAACCATAGACACAAAATAAATTGTTCTTTCTATTGTTATCAGGCCTATGAACACCTCTTTGTTTGGCCTACAGTCTATTAAAACATACAGTAAACATTGGACAGCTGAACAAAGCAGTGCAAACCAGAGGGTGACATATAGTTTTGTCACTGCATGTTATCATGGAGTTAACCAGCGGTGCCCTTAAAAGAACTCTGATAAACATCTGTTTCAAGTGCCCCAGAGTTCTTAATGATTCTATACAAAAGGCAAAAGATACTTTGTGGGGACACACACAAAAATACATCACCTAACATGGCTAATAAATGTAGTTTGACCTGAGTTTAAATCATCAAAGAGCAAGAATGCTAATCTCTATGAACAACATGTTTTGCTTTGTTGTCATTCTCAGGGAGATAGTGTGTCGGGGAGGGGTGTGAGTGTGAGAGAGAGAGACACCACCGTACAATGTTCCAATAGCCGTGTTTCTAGGAAAGCTGCAAATGGACCTGAGATGAGCTCATAAGTGTAAAAGAGCTGAGCCATATGGTGGGTCACACTAAAACAAGAAATTATGGAGACACAGCCATTCAGGATTGAGAGCACCCAGGGGAGTAAAACTGGCTGTGCCACAACAGAGAGATGTGAACATCTACAAATGCTCAAAAAGAATAGGGGATTCAACTGAAGTTCAGCATTAATACAATGCTGGTTCTACAGTGTAATCTCTGGGAAAGTCCTTCACACTGAGAGACTTTGGTTACCATTGGTGACAGTGGCTGTGTTCGAAATCGCTCCCTATCACGGATATAGTGCACTATATAGTGTGTTCGCCATTTTGTAGTGTTGTTCGAATTCTGGTTAATTCTGGTTAATTTCATTCACTATATAGTGGACTATAAAATACCCACAATGCACAGCAAATGTGAGTGAACAAACGATGTACCCTACATTTTACTCCCGTATACCACAATGCAATGCGGTCGTCTTTTGCCAGAGGAGAAGAAGAAGAACAACCGCAAAGATGGCACAAAAAGAAACGAATAGGATGCTAGCCGGTAACGTTAGCTCACGAGCTAACAATAGCCACTTAGCTCGCACCAGCCAGGTAGCTTGTAGCTCGTGCACTATCGGGGGCTATTACAGCTCACAGTGCAGACACACAACCGTAGCTGACAAAACCAAACGTCCACACCATTGACATTTCAACAATTTATTGACAGAAAGTACAACCACCATACAGTTTGATCATCCAAAGTGCCCGGTTTGATGCTCGGCGCGTCCACTTGCATCACAGGAGTATGTGGCGCAGCTACTGACGCAACGACATTCAGAAAATTTCAGTTAGTGTCTGAAATCTCGTTGAGTCGTTCCCCATGTAGTGCACTATATAGTAAACACGAAATAGGGAATAGTGAGTGAGTGAGTGGACGGTTTCGAACACAGCTCATGTCTTTATGATGTCACTATGCTCTCTCTCATGCTATAGGTTCCTGCTTACTTTATATGTTTGTTTAACATCAAACTGACATTGGGTATAAAACTCAATCATCATTTAACATAATCCAGGGTTGGAAAAATTGTCAGTATTGTCCCTCTAGTGTTGCAATGGCGTTGACCAGCTGACTGTGATTGTTTTATTTCCCTAGTTCAAAGCCCTGTAGGTAAAAGAATAAGACTCACCATCATCTATTGTTTCCTTCTCTTTCCTCTGCTTTGACTCCTCTGACATGCAGAGGAAACACTACAGGACACCAAATCTGCGAGAAAACAAGTCTGTGCATACAAACACATAGATTTACTGCCCAAATACGGTACTTTACTTATTTACTGTGGATTTTTAGATGTATTTTGAGAAAGAAGGAGGATGACGGCATTGGTTGTTTGTCTGAGACTGTTTATATGCAACTGGCTTCTTGTCTTCCACTGTTTTGGACCTCAGTATGGTTAATGTGCCATAAAGTTTTGGGTTAGTGTTCATATGTAAATACAATAAATTAGATCAGTTGAAAAATAGATGTAGTTAATTACATATCACTGGTGAATGTATGGAATATGACAGACATCAGCATCAATTTGGGACTAGCTCTAAAAGCTGCAGCAACATTTTAGAGAACAAGATAGATGAGTAACATTTGCTGCAAAAAGACATTTCCAATCTCAGTCTGACAACAATAAAGCCTCTGGGGGTAAAAGTCAATATTTAGATGCAATAGAGCCAGCAGATATGCAGGCAAAGACTTCCATTTACATGTTCCTGTCATTGTTTACAGTTCAATTAGCAACTTATGACAACATTTCAGTTAAATTCTGTAAACATATATCTACATAGGAATGCAGATCAATTTTAAAAAGCCAATATAAAGCTTAATCATTGTCAGACGATAGTGAATGGGCTCTGAGATTGCATTTCGGTCAATGTGTTCTGCCTCTTTTGCCCTCTTCACGAACTGTTAACCTGCATTTAGCCAAAGCCCGCTAAAACATGACTTGTCAGTACTACCTGGACTATAAATGGACTACAAATGGGAAACAGAATGCTTCCAACACTAACCCTGCATTCATGTGGTGTTGGAATAATAAGAAAAATTAGTTCATGACTAAAACAATTAACTTGAATGCCCCCTCAACAGCTTGGAAAGTCAGCAAAAATGTTGGGTTGTTGAGTTGGCGTCATATATGCAAAAACATGGACGAAAATAAATGTTTGGTTGATGGTAATAAACTATGTATTAATTCACATACAGCATTTTTTGCTTACATGTAATTAGTAATATGATATTAAGTTGTAACCTTGATCAGAAAAGCATTGGTCAGGTAAAGCAATATTTCAGTAGTTGTAGGGAATGTATTGGTGCAGCATCAAGTCTGGGACAAAACTGCTTTATATTAGCTTCAAACTGCTATTAATGTGTTGTTTGAATGCAATAAAATGCAACACATCGTCTTTGTAGTATCCATGTTGTTTCCACATTACAACTTTAAGCTCACGAACACACCAATGTTTGAGGAACAACTTCCCAATTTGGGAAATGGGACCATGCCAAGAGCACATGAATGCCGCATAAAATCTTGTCTCATTGCCTACAGATTCTCTGTACATATGCAAATACCTGTTTACAGAGATTAAGACACTTTAGATTTCTGTCACGAGTCAAGTGCAGGAGTGCAAACATCATTATTTCTTAAGACAGAACCAACAAACAGCAGAGGGAGGAAATGTTATTCCATTTCTGTGAGGGATTTGGACAGTGATATGCGCATAATAACAGTGTAGAACAGGTCAGGCAGTCATATTTAGAAAGATGATTTGACAGAAGAGTTGAAAGGCAGCTTGGCCTTTCTACAACACTTGTTTTAGTTGTGTGGTTTTATGTGTTGAATGTTGATTATATTTATAGAAGCAAAGACTTCAAAAACATCCAGTATTGGTTCCCATTTTTTCTCCTTACAATCAATCATACTATCATTACAGTCATTCCCACAATACTGACTATTCATTGTCAGCTAAAGGCTGCATTTTGAGATCTGAAGCCTTGACATTTTGATGCCACCCATGGTAACTCTCACAGCCAATAGTGGAGTTGGAGGTATTTGCATGCTTGTCAACAAGAATATGTTTTTTATTAAGCAGTCTGTGGCTTTACATCAAGCCGTTGAGAAAGTCTGAGAAAAATGGTGTTGTGTCTGAGAAAGCGGGAACACTCTGATTTGTGTCAGAGTTGTGTCAGATTATGTGTTGTGTCACCACTTAACACCCACAACAGCACGGAAATCACAGAAAATATAGTTTGCTGGCCTTATACAAAAACAACTTGAGGTTACAGAAACACTTCGTAGTGGTAGTTATCCTCCCAATTGTTATTGGTGGAGGTTGAATGCTTTACAAAACTGCTATGTGCTGTTTTCCCACAATGAGTTCATGGATTTTCCTAGCTATTGTGGCTGTGCAAAAAAAATGACTGTAATGCCAGGATCAGAAAACATGATATATACATATATATTTTATCTCAAGATGATCAGATTGGGGCAATAGAGTCATACATTCTTGCAGTGTAATGGCAGACTACACGTGACCCAGACCAATCCTTGTGTACATTTTTTTCACATCTTCTGTGATGCACAGTGAAATCATACAGCTGTGGCAGGGACAGGCTTTTACGTTTCACCTGACAGCACCAATAAGCTAACTCCTTCTTCACTTTGCCGTGTTCAGTTGTGCACTTAAGAGCATTCTGTGCTCCTATAGGTCATCATCACGTAATTCATCTTAGAAGTTGTCAAACTAGGAGACTGTGTACCAAAGAAAAACTGCAGACAAAATATCAAACTTAAGAATCAGGAGACCGGTTTGGTTCCCATTTCCTGTTGATTGCTGCGGTTTTATTCTTGCAGTTATGATTTGTAGCAGTTTTGCAAGGCTTTGACAATTGTTGTCTTCCTGCTGTCCATGGCATCAGATCAGAAATCAATTCCCTGTTATTCTGCAGGGCAATTAAAACTATGTATTTAGTTTTGTTATTTGGAGGTCTTATTGGGATGCTGTCTTTACTATGTGGAAATAAGAGGCAACTGATATATCTGATGCTCTTTTTTTGATGCCCCTCATCTGTCATCTGACATCGCCTAAGTCTCAGCCAGAAAGTTGCACCTGAACACAATACAAAGACTACATCCAACAACCAACTTGCACGTGGGTTTTGCCCCGTGCGCGAGGAAATAACTCTCCACACCAGCAGACAGGGGTAGTCTGTATTCGTCACTGACAAAGAGAAAATGGAAGACCAACAGGATGAATTAAAGATGCTAGTTAGCCAGTTAGCACATTAACAATGCAGCCCAATGTTGAAAGAGAAAATGATATTTCCCCTGCACCAACAAATAATTACCCAAACCATTACGAAACATCTCTGCTAAAGAGGTGAATAGCTAAAAACACAATCTTACATAATATGAAGAGTTTGTTTTGGTCTCACGACCCCTTGACTTTAGCCGTTTGTTTACTTTCCTCACTTCTATTTCTCTTCTCCTGCGCTGAGCTGATCTGCCAATCAGATTGATTTCAGTCACAGACAGGCTCAGCCATCTCTGAGTGAGCTGAACAAACGCCGATAGGGGCCAACTAGTGCCAAGGGTGTAGGACAAATAGATGCTCACCTACGGCCCAACACTGACCAACAGCTGACCGTCAGCTTTGTGTGACAGGGCCCTAAGAGTTTTAGTTCCCTAAATTTAATAAAACCATATGGAGGCAGCAAATGGAATTATTTTGTCATATGTATTATTCTGGAAGGCACTGACGAACATCTTACTCTGTTGTTTAGTGTGAAATCTATGTGATACAGCTAACAGCTGTGATGTAATGGGACATGTAAGAGTGGTATTGATCTTCTTCTCAAGTCTTGGCAAGAAAGCAAGCACAATCCTTAATATGTCTAAACAAGGCTGACGTACAGATAACGTTACATAACAATACTCTGCATGGACTCTCTTCACTCTGTCACTGCATAGGACTGTTTGTCACAGTCTAACACGAGACAGCTTTCTGATTGAACCTGCTTTGAACTGAGCCACTATCCAAAAGTCAACTCTAATCATCACAACAGTAAAGTAGAGACAAGAATGTCACTGAAAGAATGCATGTAAACAAGCCTGCAAGCACTACATGAATACACAAAAACACACACACACACACACACACACACACTGTCGACAACTTTAACCTCTAGCCCAATAATGCTGTGGTTTTTGCCACAGTGCTCAGTGTTATCAATAAGTCCTTGGGAAGTTATGGAATAGACTAAATAGTCTAGTTCTGTTTGATATACACTGGTTCTCCTTTTCCTGTTTACCTTCCATTTGATATGTCTGGTCAATGGCCTCATGGCCAGGTGGATGATCAGACCACATGCTAATATTAACTCTGCATCTGCCCTCATTTATCAGCCTGTAACTCACCCACACTTCAAGGGATCTTACACACATTGTGTTACTGGTAACAATTCATTACAAGACTTTTATTTGAGGTTACATTCTAACATTGAGCACAGGACAGGAAGACCAGAAATCACAAAACAAACAGGCTTGTTACAAGCTTGGTTGAACCTCCACTAATCACACTGACGGGAAGATGAAAGGCAAGTGTTGAAGGGGCATGGTGGAATCCTGACAGTCTTGTTTGTTATTGCCTGGTACCAATCAAACTGTTCATGATTTAGACTCGACCCCTGGCCCCATTTTTGCAAAGCCAAGATGGTTTGTTGGTGATATGCAAGGCATTTCATAGAGCTTCATGTGTTTGCAACCTCAAAATGAGTATGGGCAGCTATTCTGTCATTATCAAACCCTCTGCCAATCATTGGATTCCAGACATTTTTTAACAGAAACCCCGACTTCCTTTACAAATACATCAATACATATGTGATTCAGGGACTGTTCAGCCTGCGTGCATGCATGTGTTTGCAAATACTACCAAAACCACAACCACAAACCTTTACAAGCCAATTTGTTATTGGCATGTTGACTGATCTTCAAAGAAATAGATCAAGAAAACTTTTCCAAGCATCAAACAAGCACAAAAATCCGAGCTTTTTATTCTTCAGGATTATTGATGCCAAGAATTGTCCTAAGGGGATGGGTGAAAGAGTTTGTGCTGAACTCTAGCATGTTCCCCCCACTTCAGGACGGCTGTATCTAGTTTTGTAATTAGGATGTTTTAATTAGGCTTATCCTTTCATGTTGGAAGAAGCATGACCACAGTTGTGTCTCTCACTGTGAGATCGAGAGGAGACACTGGGATTTAAACTGTGCCAGAAGAGCCACAGTCCACCAACCACAAACCGCCAATGCATTTTATCTGTCTGCAACACTCAAGTAGAACATCCTCGGTGAGGTCAAAAGACCACGCTGAACAAGAGCGCATCTTCAGTCAATCTGGGGCATTTTCTTTGCCAATGTGTTTTAATCTCACAGCACCTTTTCTTTTCTGGAATCAAGTGCGCTTACCTCATCATTGTTGGTGGGCCATGTGAACAAACATGCCTGAATATTAGTGAGCCAGAGAGTGTGGAAAAGCACATAAAGGCCAGTGACTGGCAGTGATAAATTAACCAGGCTTAATTGAATAAACGGATGTGTTATGTGTAACGATATGACGACCTGGGGCCGGGGCTTTCGTGTGGAGGATGTGTTACTAATTCTTCCTTCCTGGCCTTGCTAGAGGCTGCTGCATTGTGTTAGAGCAGCAGAATCTGGCTTTCACTAACATAGGTGGAGGTATGTGACACATGGCTGAAATGAAGTTCAGGGTCAGGCATAGAGGCCTGTGAGAGTCTGTACACTGGCCATTGTTAAGAAAGTATTTTCTACTGTGTTCAACCTTTACACAGACTACATATAACCCTGCTTAGACAACAACACATTCAGGCATACAAGTAAGGACCATGACACATGGCCATGTCGGGCTATCAGTGAGCATCGGTCTCCCTTTTTTTGCGGTGTGTCATCAGTCATGGACACTAGACAGCCCACACGCTTTTTTTTTTTTTTTTGGCTGATTCAGCATGCTGAATTGGCATCAGAGACAGAAATCACTCATCTTCAGCTTAGCGCAGGAGAAGTGAGACAGAAATGAGGAAAGTAAACAAAAGGCTAAAGTCAAGAGGGATTGTAACAGAAACTTGTTATAAGAAGTTAAGATTACTTTTTATTTGTCTCTGAGCTCTTTAGAGGAAACAATTCATAATTGTTTGTGTTATTGTTTGCCAGTGCACTGTGAATATCATTTGTTTTATCCACACTGGGTTGTGTTGTGCTAATTGGCTAACTAGTGTCTTGAGTGTGTGCCGCTGGTTTTAAGGTTTCCCTTTTTGGATGATGAATACAGACTACCACCGTTTGCTGTTATGAAGAGTTGCTTCCTCTGATGCAGCCGCAGAGCGTACATGTTAGTTAGCTGTTGGCTATAGTCTTTGCTGTGTTCAGTGCAACTTTTTGGCCGAGACACAAACATTGTGAGGCAGCACAACAGTCAACCTTCATCACCATTAGTTTTTTTAAATTTGGCTCGGTGTGTCCGGGCCTTACAACTGTGTTCAGTCGTTATACACAGATTTATTTTTCCCTTCACTAGGCTGCATTACAGCAAAAAGAAGATAGTGATTTAACATCTCTGACCATGGTGACCATACACCACCCGTAATTATACCAATAAATAATCACTCATGAGGACTCTGAGACAAGAGCAGCACTGTCTAATACTCATAAAGATAAACAGAAAAATATGGTTTGCATAGAATCATCATGAATATGGATGTAACCGCAGAAAATTCAAGTCTCAAGTTCAATGTACCATGACCCAGCAAGGAATGTAATATATACAAGATGTGCGTCACTGGAGTGTCATTAATGGGATTGTTCAATGCTCAATTTGTTGGCAAAGACAGCAGTTTGATTCACACACATCTTTGCAAGTTCAACTCTCAGCGTAGAGACGATTTCTGAAATCCTGTTCTAGTTACAGTTATATACAGGAGTGTATGAGTGCTGTTTACAACCTTTTCCAACTACCTTTTACATTTGCGGTATGCACCGAAATATATAGGCTGATGCATTAATGATCTGAAGCCGACTTCACATCATTACCTCGGTTTATCTCAGTGATATCCACTTCTAAAGTGTGTGAAACCTTGTTCTTCGGGTCTGTTGACAACTTGTCAGACAAATCAGCAACAAGGGGAGAAAGACATGTTCCTTGAGGAAGATAAGAAGGGAAAGGAGATAGTTAGATCTAGGAAGTGTGAGGAAGAGCAGAGAGAGTAGGTTTATTTACAGCTCGGCTGGAAGAGGAATGAGACCAGCTGCATCTTGTGGGGAGCGTTAGAACAGGAGTAAAAAAGGAGAAGGGAGGGGAAAAAAAGAGAGGAGTCAGATCAGAGATCATCTCTCGTTCCCCAGACTCAGCTTCAAAGTCCTGCAAACGCAGCAGGGAGGTAAAGCCACAAATATGGCCTCCAAACTCAACCAGAGACGGAGACGCACAACTACTATTCTGTGTGCATCTGCAGTGGGAGAGAGGGAGAGAGCATGAAAAACACACATGCTCAAGCACACACAAACGCTGCGAACATGCGGGCACAGCTTGGGGTCACAGACACAAACAAACTGGAACTGCTGAGTCTGTGAAATGAGCAGTCTGGGTCAAGGACAGTGGAGGGGAGGAGTGGGGGATGAGAAGAAAGTAGCTACTTGAGAGATTGTTTGTATTATTAAGTGATAGACAATCACACAAGCAGTCATTTTCCTGCTCCTCTAAATCTGCATGAAAGTACCTGATGACAGGCGTCACCTGGCAGCTCAGGTCTTACTGAGCTGTTTTTCATCAAAGGCTTATGGAGCAGCAGTGATGATTGTACAAGGAGAGAAGTGATGACAAGAGTTTGTGGCTGGTGAAAGTGTTGCCCCACTACAAGTTGGCGAATGGCAGAGGTGGGCACAGGATGGCTTATCGGGAACAGAAACATGCAAGAGCACATATAATGCACCAGCACTGTGACACGTTGTACACATACAACATTTTGGTGATATAATGCTAAAATTTAGAGGAACCCTTGCACACAAAGTGTTCCTACTGACCCCACTGATCAGCAAGAAGTTTTTCCCTACAAAACTTGAAAAAAGTCCCCACAGGTTTTCAACACTGGCAGGAAGCACCGCAAAGCTCTTATTTCTAATGAACAGTCCTCCTCCTTTCTCAGCCCCTGTGTAATATTCCCACAGTGCATTGTTGTTATTTCGCATTCCACAAAGGTATTGTCCCATTTTTTGTGCGGAGGTATACACCAGAGGTTTCCCAGTAAGTGGTGTAATGAGCAGGGGTTGACAGGGGTTGACAGAGGAGAATTAGTGCCCGCCGAGTCCCTCAGCTGGGGGCAGATGAGGGCCAAAGCTGAGGCCTTTTGTCTCCAACAGCAGGTTTCAGTCACCAAGCACTAAAGAGAGCTCGTAAGTCCCAAGCATCGGCTGCACACTCTGGGCTGCAGCGCCAGTACAATAGTCCCACAGATTTTTCCATGTTCTCTGCACAAAACCTGGTTTCAAATCCTTAGCTTAGCCTTGTCTAAAATCTGGATCTTACCACTAAACACTTCCTTCTGAAACCCAGTGTGGAGTGGGAGCACAAAAAACTAACCTCAGCCCTCTGCACAAACACACATGGCAGGACCACAAAGATGTGGAAAGTTTTGTCAGGTTATTTGAAATCTACTAATCCTATTAAATGACTGATGGAGAAAGCAGGGTTTGAAACTGGATGTAGAAGTGACTCTTTCAGATATTCCAATACGCTTGTGTGATCTAATGACTAGCATGTCTAACCTACAGTCTCAGACATTGTTTCCTCCCAGATCCAAATGTCCACCCACAAAGATGAAAGATAATTCCTCTAAACAGCTTCGCTCCCAGGGTGGGAGGCTAAACGAGAACCTGGTGGCGTGGCAGAGGACCAGAGATACAGATGAAAAGCTCTGTAGGCTGATAAGGAAGCCAGGCAGACTGGATGATGAGAAACAAGAAACATGGCCTGTAATGGGAGAATTGGCGATTTACTGGGTCTGCCTGCATGCGGCTGTGGTTGGCTTCATTGACAAGACAAGGCCACCTAGAGAGAGAGAATGAGAGACAGAATCAGAGGAAGGGGATGTCTAGATCAGTTAGGGCCTGACAGAGAAAGACTGATCAAAAGCTTAAAGTAGCTTTTAAAGATGTCTTTCCTTAATGCAGCCTCCTTATTTTACTGCCATATCTTTGAAGAGGTTTGACTATGCCATTCTTAGAAACTACGACAAGGACTACAACTTTTTATGCAGTGTTTTTGTAACCATAACCTTAAAGGGTAACTTTGTATTTTTGAATACCATGTTTATGTGTCTAAGAAGGAACAACAGTTTCTGAAATTGGTCCAGTATTGGCCAAGACCACTGCTGCCAGCTGCAATGTAACAACTCAGGGCATTTTTGCACCATCAATTTATATCCACTAAAAGTGCTTAATCTCGCCACTGACAGGTCCAGATTAATATTCCAAGTGTCTGACAACATAATGTAAAGCATCCCTAAAGAGATAGACCTTTGTGTGAAAGAGTAAGATCATTTTTGTTTAACTGCAAACAGACCCAAAATGGCCATCCCCAAACCCACCAGACTCCATTTGAATAAGCAGTTATTTTATCATTGTAAAACACACAACAATAAAAGTCAACAGAGACAAAACAGAACTCACAAAAGCTGCCTTGGTTCATTTTTCTACTGTTCAAACAATCATCAGTTTTAGTCTAGTTAAAATAAACCCTCAATTCATCGAGTGAGACGTGAAAATATCTGGCTCTATGCACGCTAAAATTTCACAGTTTCATTAAACAGAGTCTGGTGGGTTTGGTGATTTCAGGACAGTTTCTGGTTAAACAAAAAGGATCTTACTCCTTTCCATAATGCTGTCAGACACTTAGAATAATAATCTGATCCTCTTTGTGCCAAAAACAAGCACCTTTAAAATGATTGTGCACAGAGTCCCCGAGTGGTGACACTGCAGCCTGTTTTGCAGCTGCTGGCTGCAGAGGTCTCACTTTCTACTGGAAAAATTTCAAAAGTTGTTGGTCCTATTAGTCAGACACAAAAAATGTCCACACTGAAAAATACTGAAGCTACCCTTTAAAGAAATAGTTTGACATTTTGAGGACATTTTATTGTCCAGAGTTAGATAAGAAGATTGACACCATGATCATATCTTTGCGTTAAAGATCAAGCTGGAGGCAACATCTTGTTAGCTTAGCTTAGCATGGAGACTGGAAGCAAGGGGGAAACCCCTAGCCTGGCTATCTGCAAACAAAATTTGCCTCTCAGCAGCTCTAATGCTCACTAATGAAGACAATTGTGTTTGTTTTATTTGTAGAAAAACTAAAAGCTTTACAGTGGCACTAACTTCCTGGCGTCTGAGGTAGCTGTCTGGCAAGCTCACAGTAAAGACAAGACTCAGGATATTACCACACCCAGCCAAGAAATAGTAAACTGCATAATCCCAGAAAGAACTATTACCTCTTGTTTTTACACTTCGATTTTCGTAAAGAGGTGACATGTTAATTAGCTGGCTTTGGAGGTGCTGGTAGGCTAGCATTCACCCACCTGCTTCCAGTCTTTATGCTAAGCAAAGCTCTTTGGCTGTACCTTCAAAACTAACGCACAAATATGAGTGGTGTTAAGCTTCTCATCTAAGTGTACCAAAATGTCCAATTTTTTTCCGTAAAGTCAACTGTGAATATTGGTTTTATTGCCTTTTCATCCTCTCTGACAATCATTTAAAAAGAAAAGAAAAACTTTGAAATGGCTGGTGGCTACTGACAGTCACCGGCCAGGCCTATGACTGAGCAGATTGGAGGTTTATAGACAGATCTGTCACACCTTCAAAGAGCTTCTCAGCCAAGTCTTCTTTTCATTATACCTTCTCATACCTTATGGCTGAAAATAAGAGACAAGTGTTCACACCATATGCCTAATAAAAAGAGCAAAGACAAATGTACAGGTGTCATTTTATGAGAAGAGTTGAAATGAGAGCATATGTGGGCTTAAAAGTCAACCAGTGAAGGGAGAAGTAGCCAGGCAGTGATTTTGATCCTAGATAACAGAACGCAGAAATATTAAGCTGCAGCTAATGCAGAGGAGGAAGAGAGAAAGAATGAAGGGAACTGGAAAATTGAAAAAAAGAGGAAAATAATGTTGTAAATTCACCCAGAGTTCTCACTCTGATCACGTCTCTACCTCCCCCATCTCCTCCCTGCTCTCTTGGTCTCTGTCTTCAATCTCACAGGGCTTCAGATCCCCCTGCATGTACACATGTACATGCACACACAGCCTCAGACACACACACACACACACAGCCTCCCACTCACCCCCTATGGCTTGTGCTCCTGGCCCCATTGTACCAAACTGATAGCTTGAACATCCAGGGAATGCGCCTTCATCAAAACACTCTCCCATCTAATTAACGGCCCGACAGCTGGATAAAAGGAAAAGATGAGATGATCTCTGTTTCACCCTCTCTTTCCCTCCTCTCTGCCCTACCTTTCCTGCCAGGTTTGCTGAAGACAAAAAGACATGAAAAGAGAACAGAAACGATGGTGCTGGAAATGGCTATGTGGTTTGAGAGATCAGACATTATGAGATGGAGCAGAACTTGGAATGGAGTGAAAGGGGAGATATTTGTTTGCAACACTGAACTTTGTGCCTCCAGTAAATGAGTTTACGCTGTGGTCACCATTGAGGACACAGACCCTCAGACATATTTCATATTTCTGAAAATGTGGGGAAATTATATTGTCATTACATTCTAAGATTACATGTGTTGGGTTTTGCCATTTTTAGGGCCAATTCTAATCTTTTCAGACTAGGTTTGACTGTTTCAAACAAATAAATAAATAAAAGTGAAAGAATTTAGTAGGCCTATCATCCAACAAACTGCATCCAGGCACTAGACCATAGAGGGACCAAATTTATAGAAAATTTGTTTTAACTGTTAAATTAATTAATGAAATTGGAATTTTGTGTTTTTAATACTATACATGGATGGATTTTGATTGGAGGTTTGAGGAATTTGGACTTATTACCTCAGTATTTCAAGAATGCTGTCCATAGCCCTGCCTGCAGGCTGAGAACTGTTGTTGGTCAAATTTAATAAAGATCCACAAAAACGATCATTTTTATTCACAATATATTTCGCCTTTAATAGTACAGAGAAAGACTTCTTGAGTTTTTCACAGTGTTTTTATAGAATTCATTTGACATCGATGCGGTGGAGTTGAGGTTACAAAGATAACTGTGTTTTGATAATGAAGTTTTAGAATGTGAATACCACAGAGATGTTTTTGTGTCAGGACTCTAATGAGCCTTTTAGTCTGACAAAAATAATGTTAAGTAGTTCTTGTTCAGGCTATATATAACCCATGTTATCATGAGCCAGTAATTTGTGTATAACCTACAATCATGTGACCAATATGCTGACGAGAGTAAAGAAGAAGTTAGCATAAAGAGCGTAAGTTCTCGTAAGGAGACAGGTTGGGGTGGATGGGTCAAACAAACAGAGCTTTCTCTCAGGAGGCTGGTGTTTGGATCCATGTGAAACCAAATGAACCTAGAGTCATTTTAAGGTACACCGTCACCATGTTTCATGACCTAAATCTAACCACAGTAACTTTTATTGCCTCAACCTAACCTATGTAACTTTATGTTAAGCGTGTGACTTTATGTTTAATATTCAATGTCATTCGAGGGGTGCTAATCATAGATATCATAAAAACTGTTGTTGGAAATTCAAACCGTTGAGGATACATGGAATTCTTCACTTCTACTTTTCCAGAGCTTTCAGTCAACATTCTCTGTTATCACACGATCAAAGTTCCGTGCTTAGGTTACATGACGACTGAATCAACTTACCGTAAAACTTCTAATAATAGCCCTGGCTACTATTTGCTTAAAAGCCTGGTCCCAATTAGACGCCCCTTTTATTAGCCCGATGTGGCTACACATTTAAAAAAAAAACTTGAAAGCCTTTCACAACCTGGTCTGGTTGCCAAGCAGTTAATTTTTATAAAAGTTCTTTGGATGTATAAAACTGGATTGTTGATTACCCACTTGAGCTAACATTAGTTAGCTGTTTAGATTGCACATACAAATATAAATGTTTAAACATCTGTCAATATGGAGATGCTACACATCGTTACCTCGGTTCATTTCATTTTACTGAAACCATGAGCACCAGAGAAGACCGTGAGACATTCAGATTTACCTGCATGACGAAAAGTGGTGACTCCCTTCTTCTGAAGCTGTCATAAAGTCAGAATATGTGTCCATTCCTCGATCACCTGGTAAGTTAGTAATGTTCCTTCAGTCTGTAAGTGTCCAAGTTGTGAGTATTGTTTTAACAGGATAAAGTGGTGTTGTATCAGTATGCCCAGTGTCGTAATCCTCAAGTGCTGTGAAACTAGTGTCATAACATAACACATAACTGATATGTTATTTGAAGCCTAACTTTTATTCCTAAAGCCTAAGTAATATTCATACTATCTCGTATTTCCCATCTTTGCTGAGCAACAGTTTTGTGTAAAAGACATTAAAGGCCTGTCCCAAATATAGGTCTGCTGAGTTTTATGGTAAACTCTTAAACAACTGTTCCCAAGTTCAAGAATAAACTTTCACACTAAAATGAGTTTTTTTTACCTTTAGTAATCAAAGTAGAATGCATGTGTCAGATATCTTTGGACGTCATTCGACCAAAAAAGAATATATAAGCAGTATATGATTGTGAGGAGAGAAAGGTGACTGTTGAGTCTCATTCCTGTTTTTCAGTCTGACTATCAACCCAAAGGGTCAGTGTTTGACAACCTGGGAATGAGCAATCAGTCTTTCTCCAAAATTGCATACTGCACCTTTAATAATAAGTATTTCTCACTTTATTTATTCGACATGTTTTGACTGAGAATTTTTTTCGCAGGACACAAAAATTCATTCATTACTAAATGCATTCATAAAACCATTTTATTTTTTGCTCTGTCTATATGGGCCCAGTCCTTTTCCATGTTGCAAGAAGCTGCCAAATATTATGCATGATGAAGTAAAGATAAATCTAATCAGTCAGGGTTGATGTTTTTGGTCATGTTTTTCTTACCTAATGGTGAAAAACCAGGTCTGTAATGGGAGACTAAAATCATCTGAAGGTGGATGTGAATAAAACCATCAGCATGTACGCTTCTGTGCAGCTCTTAAGCAACGAACTCCTCAAGGCTGCACTTTAACTGTGATGCTCTCAGATATAAAACCTGCTGCTACCCTCGCAGGCTGTAAATGACAATTTGCTCTTCAACATTTTACCAAATGAAGCAAATGCTAAACAGCAGGAATAAGAATAATGTTAAAGAGGGAGGGACTGCAAACGGTCTGCAAATCCAGACTCCTGATGCCCTAATCTTTTAAGACCCCAATCAACAAAACCTGATGACCCTGAGAAGCTTCACCCATCTCAAACCACCCTACAATCATCCCCATCAGCTTTTTACAAGTTTACCATAACATCAGAGGGCTCCTGGCAAACATCATGAACTCTGCAGAGTGCTCACTTACATCTGTAGAGGGCCCCATCACTGGAGTTACAGATCATGAAGGTCAAAGGGCACATTAAAAAGCTTTGTAGAGCGTAAAGCCAAACGTTGCCTACAGACTTGCCACACAAGTCAAGTCCAGAATCTGGAGCTCTGCTAGTGCTCAAGGGTGACTTCATCCAGTGTGTGTGTGTGTGTGTGTGTGTGTGTGTGTGTGTGTGAAGGGGGATGCTGAGTTAGCATGGAGTGGCTTATTTGACCACTGTCAGTCTGATGGGAGCGTTCAAACACTCAAGGCCCAAACTGCTCTGATAGTCGGCTGTGATAACCCCTGGTGACCTCTGTGTCTGACATCATCACTGGCAGACAGAGAGGTCAGCCGGCGGCGCACAGGGGTGACTTACCCGAATATACAAACGCGAGATGAATGTGTGTGTGTTGGGTGTGTGTAGGAAAAGATGGAGTCCATTTGTAGCCTCAAAATGCTCAAGTTAGTGCATGTTTTTCAGTTGAGAGGTTTCATAAATATTTCCTTAGCTGCCTTCTTCATTTGTTGCTGTAAAGACTGAAATATTTGAAATATCCATTCATGTAAATATCTTTTTGCTTTGTATTAAAAATGTAAAGGAATTCACAAGTTCATTAAATTTTAATACAAAAAGTCAATCTGTTTTTATTCAAAATTTCCCATAAATAAGTAACAAGAACTTCCTCTAACTGGGCCTCTGAGTCAAACCTCAGATAGAACACCATGTTAAAATAACCCACATGTTGAACAGCAGCTCCAGTAGCTACGGTAAATACAGTGACGTCGCGCTGATGCTGTTCTTGTGTCAGACTCTGTAACAGAAACAATACCCAGGGGACAGTTGTAAACTCCTGAATTCAGCAGACGTCAAAGCACTCGAGTGCCTGAGAGCGTTCACAGGCCTGCTACGTCAGCAGGGGTAAAATATGGGCGGGAAATATCTGGGCAGACGCAGGGTTGCGCGCACGCTCTGAGAACGGAGGGTTCACTCTGTGAGCCTGGGAAGAATCACCACAAGTTTATCGTCCTCCTTGTACAGAACTTAATGTTCGGCACATGCAGACACACAGATGGTTTGACAGATAAACATAATACAAGAGGATTACAAATAATAATGCAGGCAGTGGGCATCTACGCAATCATGCACACATGCTCTTAAACGAATTACATCTCTGTTTAATTTGTGAGTTAAACATGAAAATACTGTGTGACAAGAAAGACTGTGATTTTCTGTGTGATTTTCCATTTCTTTCTGCACAGCAGGCGAAGCAGTGGAGCGTCCTCTGGGGTCCCACTCCGGAGAAATCCCCATCAGACTGCGGAGAGGCTGGTCAACAGGGGTCGCCGAGCATGCTCAGTGCTGTTTTCCCACAGAACTGGTGTGGTTTACATCCCTTGTCCTGCTGTGTGACCCTCTCTTACTACATACTGTGTCATGCTGCCCAGGGAGGCTGTCACTTCCTTGAGACTGCTGGTCAGCTCTGCCCCTCAGTCTCAGCTGAGGCACCAGCCAGCTCAGCTTTTTTAAGAACGTGATAAAGATGTAGATGGCCTCAGTTTACCCAAAGACTACTGCTAATAGAAGAAAATTCAGGACCGAGTTTTAATCAAAACATGCAGCCTCTCTCTATTTTTGGAATCAGGACTTATAAATTACCCCTGTCTAGCCCCCTCCCACCCCAGTCTTGTGGCTCCAAAGGTCCTTCCAGGATGCATTTTCCAGTCAGACTGCATGGGAAAGTCCACGTCCAAGCTCACAGGCGTTTTACACAACCCATCCGGCCGCTCCAGGTATGACACAGCCATGTTCTCTGCTATTAATCACAAGCCCAACGCCCCCCGCATTGTCCAGGACAGGGTGGGGTGTTTGGGTGTGATGGGAGGTCACCTCTCCCTTCCCTAGAGTGGCTCACACACGCACCCACCCTTTCACAATCTTCATTCATCCTCTTCGCTGTGAGACGTCACATCCTGGACATACACGTGCTTACTCACACTTACCCTCAGAGGATGCGATACGGAGCGTTGAAGAATTCATGGAAGGAACACACACACACACACACACACCGGTCCCGCCGACTTGGCTAAACACTTGACACACATTGACTCCCGCCCAGTGCGCATGCCTCTGTGCAGGTGTATTTCATCATTTGTTAAAGTTTAATTGCTCAACAGAACATCCTATGAATCAGATCTTTTTGGCTCATGACACAAACTAGTAAACTGAGGCGGGAAACACTCCTGTTTGTTCTTCCTGTCTTTGTACATGAAGTTTTTAATGTGTCCCAACTGAAAAAGATCAGTCACAATTTATGGTCAAAAGTATCCCCCCCCCTCTTTTTCCAGTTATCTTCCACCCCTTTAGCACAAGTCAGTCTTCCTGTAGGAGGCTTCTGTATCTTCAAATGCGCTATACAGAAACTTTACTTCGTGGCAATGACTTCCCTTAAGGGGCCTAAAATATTACATTTGCTTTTTCTTTATCTCCATCACTGCCTCTGTCTCCCCGCTGTGTGCTTTATTACTGTGCCTCTACAGCAACACCACAAGGGTTTTCCTTGTAAGATTAGCATTAGGTAAATCGCAGAAACTGTTCTGCTGGAGTCTCAGGTGATAAAACAGGCTCATAATAATGATAAACTTAGCAGTAAATGTGCACTTACTCTGTGGTCTCCCAGCTGGTGTGTCATGTATTTTTACAGGGCCTGTGGGCCTCTGACAGTCTATTTACCACTGATGGTAATTCCACTCTTTTTTTCCAACGAGAGAAACAGAGAGACCAAGAGATCAGCCGGCGTCGTTGATCGTATTTGTCCTCTTCTCACTGTGGAAAATTGGTGCTCAGAGGTGTCAAACACATAGCATGAAATACCACGCATCATGCATTCAAGGACATTTGTCATTGAGATACAACCTCATGGATTGTGTTGTTTGCAGCATTGGTCTCACAAATCACGGTGATTGAAGATGTCCTCAGCGGGTGGAGAGACAGGAAAGGAAGGGAAGATTAATGAGGAATGTCAGGTAACTGCAGTGTCTTACCTCTAAATCTGGACTCATTTATCCCCCCTTGAGGACTCAAACCTGCTTCTTTCTTGGAAATTGAAACTGAATTGATTTATTTCTGTCCATGCTATAAAAGCAGAAGCGTAATTATATGTGCATCACATATAGGTGAGAGGCTTTAGGGTACAGTATTGGTTTAAAGGAGGCAACTGATGCCAAACCATATATTTATTTAATGCTGCATTAATCATTTTTGGCCACTAGGGGACAGAACTCCACAACAGCCCTAAACGTCACACACATCTGACATGTTATCATCTTATAATGTCAATAGCGAGTATCAAACAACTGCCTACTGACACCCAGCTGACAAAAAGCAACACTAGAACTTATTTGGAGACGTGTTTCCCGTCATTTGCTGCATATAAAGGTCCAATGTGTAGGATTTAGTGGTATCTAACGGTGAGTTTGCAAAACAGATATTCCTTTCTAACAATATCATTTTACCCTGTTTGTCCAAGCGTGTAGGGGAACTATGGTGGCCAACATAAAAATGCAAAAAATGTGAATGGCCTCATCTAGAGCCAGTGTTTGATTTGTCTGTTCTGGGCTAATGTAGAACAACATGGTGGACTCCGTGGAAGAGGACCTGTTTGTATGTAGACATGAACGGCTCGTTCTAAGGTAATGAAAACACAACGGTTCCTAGTTTCAAATAATTTGTTATGAAAATTATAAACCGTTTGATGCCCCTAAATCCTACACACTGGACCTTAAAGTCCAGTATTTACCCTCCTACCTTTTTGGTTGCCACTATCTTAATAAAACCAGCTCCCTGTGTTCATCTGCTGGTCTCTAACTCATTATCTGTTTGCCATTTGGTGCTGGATAGTTCCACTACAGCGGATTTATCGGAGCTTGCTGAAAACAGCCGTCTGCTGGGGTTAAGTTGCCAACTTGAGTGAGCCATTTTAAATTACACTTCATTTGACCCCTTGTTTATGTTGAAATGAACTAATCCTTTTGCTCCTTGGTACAGATTCCACAAGTCTCTAAACTTGAAGGGATGCACACTATTCTTCAAAAAATATTCTCTCTTTTTGATGATGATGGTGTTGAGGCACACTGTCTCTTTCATTTTTATCAAGCTCCTTTGATTCAGAATCTTCTGTAAGCTTTCAAGGTTGAGGTGAAAGTCATTATAATATCCATACTCATCAGATCAGCCAGAGTCAGCATAAACATCTCAAGATGGGCGATTGATAGACTTGACCTTGTGTAGTGCTTTTCTATTCTACCCTACACTCAAAGCGCTTTATCACTTTCACCCATTCACACACAAATTCATACACTGATGGCTGAGGCTGCCATACAGAGTGTCACCTGCTATTCAGATAAACATTCATACGCATTCACACAGTTTTGGGATCAGCATCTTGCCCAAGGACACTTTCTGATTTTCTGATTAGCAAACGATCTGTTCAACCTTCTGAACCACAGCTGGCGCCTAAGATGTACCACCCTGTGCAGGTTTAATACTTTAGTTGAACTACTACTCTGCTACTACACTTGAGTGTTTTTGTGTCTTTCAGCTCATTGTTTCAGTTTTTTGTTTTTTTCACTTTACTTTTTTCATTAACTCTCAAGATTCTTGTCTACCTTCTTTTCCCAGCACAGCATGCATCTCATGCACACTACACTACTTCCCCAGGAACAAACGACTAGCAGTAGTAAGTAGCAGGTGAACATAGTGAAGCATTTAACAACTAAAGAGCTGGAGATTTCCCTCAGGAGTTGGTGGAGAACAAAACTGAGCTAACAGTGGGATGAATATTGTACTTACATTCATTAGATGTTCAGAAATATGATTAAATGAATACAGTCCGCTGAATGCAACACAGAGCGCCAACTGTTTGCTAACATGTATGCCGTATTAACTGTATGAGGGAGTAACATGTCAAGAGTTCAGAGCTTGTTGTGCTGCCCCCAAGTGGTAAAAAAAACAAAAAAATACAAATAACAAAAATAAAACAAACTTGGAAGTCCACAGGTCCCATCTTACAACACAAAACCACTTCAGCATCATTAGACCTTTCCAGCTGTAGCAGTCTACTTTGTTAGGGATGTAGCCTGGGTTTCTGTAATGACCGCCTTTGCATGCCCACTCCAAAGCAGCCAGTTTCCTCTGGTCAGCCGCTCCACACCAGTTCACTGCAACAAACAGGAAGTTTACAACCACCACGGTCAACCCAAAGCGTGCCTGTCTTTGTCCAAGAGGCTAAACAGCCTTTGTTTTACTGCAACAAAGAAGAAGCCCTAAAACAGAGAGCATGACGAGTCTCTGTTTGGTTCCACTATAGATCTGAGTGCTGTGCACAAAACAAAAGTCCAACAGACTATGTTCTCTACAGCTTGGGCATGCTGACAATAATCAGGCCACACAAAACGCCATTGTTAGTGGAAATGTTTATTCCAAATGTACCTTTCATTATTTCTACTTTGTTTTCTGCTACAGGCTAGTGGCGAGGTCAAAACGCAGATGTATATCTGATTTGTGTTTTTCTTGGCTGACTGCGGGCTTATTAGCATGCTGTGTGGATCTCCTTGCAATTCCCCCTGCGGTGGAGATCGACTATGTGTGTGTGCCCTGCCCTGCATAAGCAATTCAGTTTGTGTACATTAGATAATGTCGCGGCTCAATTATTTATGCCAAAGCCACACATTTGGGACTGAATTAAGCCAGTTAATTTCAACAATAGTATAATGTTTTGTTGACTCTGTGTGGAGTTTACATAGCAGCACAGCCTCATTGTGTTGTACAGTGCTCTCTAATAGAAGCTGTAGCTCAACACAAATCTTTGTTGTTAACCATAGCTTGTGCAGTGTGGTTATAACAGAGAAGCTGCTGTTAAAAGAGGAAAATGATCGTGAAAAGGGGCCATGAGAAAACACTTAACTTGTGTCGGCTCAGCATATTTCTGTGCTGTTTTTTTTTTTTTTTGCTGATGACTGTCCAGCCCCTGCAGCCTGTCTTTAACTCCGCCATGCTATAGATGAACTGGTACTTTGATGTAGTGATGCATAAAGGGCTATGCAAGAACGCATCATGCGGTGGTCAGGCAGTAACTGGAACTTGAAAGCAAACCATGTGTTGTTTGTGTGTGAGCGTGTTTGTTGGACAGGCGTGCAGCTTATATGGAGGGACATGAGTCATGTAGTAAACACTGAATCGGCCCACGCAGGGCCTCCCATCTTTTCTGCGTCCTTGCTGGGAGACTTTTTATATCACTCACTAAATCATCTGTCAGTCTCACAGGCCTTACAAAACTCTCTGCAGTAGGAGAATGTGTGTTCAGAGGTACACAGAGCTCCCTTCAAAAAAAAAAGCAAGCTAAGTGCGCTCAACTCCACCGATAAGAGTTATCTACTCATCTCCAGTACGTGATAAATCACTCGGAAGTTTAGTGCTTATTCAATATTTCAAGATGGTGCATGGGCCTATTCTTTGAGATACAGGGGGATAAAAATCTGAAATATGGAAGAAGCATTACTCACATTTAGATACACTTTCTTGCTCCCTGAAAAAGATCTATTCAATCAAAAGTACTTTTAGCAAAGAATTCAACCTCATTGTGTAAACCTCTTAACCTGTGCCATCCAAACAACAGTAGAGGGCGTTTTACCTCAACATGACCGACCCTGAGCCAGCATGCTGCTGCGTGACATCAGCTTACTCTCTGCTAGACTCAATCAATACCCCAAACAAAGAAGCTTTGGACCATCATCTCCTCCTGACCCTGACAATGACAAATACACACAAACATCCACACACAAATTCCTATGGTGACATATTGATCCGTCTCTGTCTGACAGAGTCCTTGGCCTCAGATGTTGAATGTGTGACACCCTGGCAGGAAACTCACTGCTTTATAATGGGGGAATGAGGGCGGAAAACGGCAGATTGCTCTCATTTTAGAGCATCAGTCACACTCAAGGCTGTGAGTTATAGCACGGGAGGTGACGGTATGTCTGCTACAGGAAGTGGTGTGTTGACTCTGTGAACTGTCTGTTCTCGCAGCTCCAAGACAGCGTTGATTTCAGGGAGGGAGGGTGTGGGGTCCTAAACTGGCCACAAGATGACACTGTGGGACACACACAGTACCTGATTGCTGTGCACCAATTTTGTGCTGCTGAAACACAAATACATGTACTTTTATCTGTCACAATTTTGATAGAAAGTAGATTTTCTCCACAATGACATGGGTTTCCAGCTGCATTTACTATGAAGCTCATAAAACTAATAGGCCTCTACTGCATTTTATTTGCTTCATAAAGCCAAATGAGGCTAAATATCATATTTTTGAATTTTAAATAAATAGAAATACAGGCATGTTATTCCTTTATAAATGTGAAAAATGTGCATTTTCTGTTCTGTTTTTGTGTTTAGGACAACTGTGTTATTTTACACATCACACACAGTGTCCAGCAACCATAGCATCTTATCTGATGAGCTCATTCCATACGTTTTGTTTTTTAGCCATATCTTTCTGGAAGATTCTGGATCTTTATTATTCAGTTCTGTTAATCAAAGTTAATGATTTTCAACCATGACTTGTCTGTGTTAAAGGGGCAATCCAGTGATTTAATATCACACCTCCATAAAGTTGGATGATATGAACTGAAAATCTATGGTCAAGCTCCATATTGATGCAACACACACCGAGAAATCTTGCCATCTTGTTCCTACAACATGTGAAGAAGAAGATACTGTACCTTTAAGAAGAGATTGTGTAGAAAGCCCCTTCTCATTCCCAACTCATCAAATAGCCTACCTCTGCTTTGTCAGTGATTTAGGCATCAGACGCAACGCAAAAAGGCACATTTTGTGGCAGTATGTGACACATAACAGTGTAAAGGCAGATTTATACTTGTATGTCAGCTCTATGCAGAGCCTACAGTGTAACCTTCGCACGTGGCCTACACTGTTGTCAGCATTTACACTTGTACGGTGGTGTGTCTGTGTCACTCTGCAGTTACACCTCCAAACCACTCATCAGCGGCAGGGTTTCTGTGAAGTGCTGTTAAGTTTAGTTGATTTAAAACACACCCAAAACACACATTAAACTAGGGTTGCCACCTTGGATTTGTGAAAAAAAGGGACACTCGACCAAAAGTTTGAGGCAGAGGGCTCGGCCATTATTACCAGTTCAGACTGACCAATGAACATGAAATTCGGACATATAGGAGACCAGATTTGCCATCATTCCATGCCCATTCGGACATATAGGAGACCAGATTTGCCATCATTCCATGCCCTTCTATGTGCCTGTATTTTATATACATTTTTAAATCAATGAAAAAAACAAATCTGTGTGACTAAATTCTTACATTTTTACATGTATCTCACCATAGCAAGTTGGAAAATGACATATTCTGCCATATATGAAGAGGGGAGACTCTCTGGAATC
>NC_065529.1:21448394-21473339 GCF_006386435.1 Epinephelus moara
GTGGTAAGATACGATATTCCTCACTATATGAAGTGACTGATAACAAGATCTGTATAATGGATTGTAAAGAAATTCGTCAGAATTTTATTTGGTAGACAATTGATCTGTATTTACAGCGTGATGGGATGACAGCACAATGATGTGTGTGGTATCAGTGGAAAGCTCTGCTCCTGCGCTTTCATGTGATATGCGTGGCATTTCTGTGCAAGCCTGCATTCGCGAGTAATCCATCCAAGAGTAATGTGTGTGCAAAGCTGTATGAAATCTCTGTTATACATAATTTTAGTGTAACTTTATCATTTTTTTCGCTGTGAAAACATTCGAAAAGCTACGATTCCGCTGTTTCACGTGATATGCGTGGCTTCTCGCTATGACGCACGGTCGCGGAGAAAAACCATAGAGAAGAACAGGTGTGAATTTGGACGCACTATACGTCGTTCGGGCCCGTAGGGTTAAATATAAATGGAAAAAAATACAAATTAAAACATGATTGGTTGTGCAAACATACTAAGTGAACTGTTAGGACTTCCCACAGCTCCTCTTACCTCTTTGCTGTCTCTCTGACACTGACACAGATGTTCTTGAGCATGTTGCACTGATTCTGGATGGACTCCTTGGCCTGCTGCTGCTGCATTTTCCCCAAAAAACGGGACAAATTGTGTCCCGGGAGAGATTTTTTTTTTTCCCGGGACAGCTGATGAAAAAAGAGAACAATTCTGGGAAAAACAGGATGGGTGGCAACTCTACATTAAACATGGCTTAATAGTGACAACACAAGTACACAAATCTTCATTGTAACTCGCAGCATTCACAGACAAAGCACCCGTCTTTTGCTGGACACATTTTCCCCACAAATACAACATGCTAATGTTATTAGCACAAGCCTATGGCATTTAACATAGTAATTAGCTTAGCAGCTAGCAGACATTTCCTCTACTTATATAAAGCCTGCGACTTCAGCAATGATTAACAAAGGTAACTTTACAAAATTCAGTTCCATTACAACTCACAAGGTTTACAGACAAAACAGCTGTCCTATACTAAACACGTTTTCCAAACTAACACATGCTTAGCACAAGCACAAGCCTATGACATTTTACATTGTATAAATTAGCCTAGCGATGAGCAGAGATTTCCTCAACTCATATAAAGCCAGGATAAATCACACACAAGACTTAAAATGCTATTCTGCAGGGGCTTTATTGTCTTCACAATTTATTGTTTCTCAACTGTGAAATTAAAGTGAACAAAAGCTTTGTTTCCACTGAGGGAAATGGTTTCAGTTTATAAAACAGGAGGTCTGTGTCACTGCAACATGTAGTTATATTTCCGAGGAGGTGCACATCAGGCTATGGCGTAGGGTATGGCGTAGGCTCTGATTCAACATAGTGCCTACGTAGAGTAGGTACGGTGTTGATTCGATGCAGAAGTATAAATCATGCTTTACTGATGATGTAAATTAATTTAAAAAGACTGTATGCATCTAAGGAGCAGAAACTGCACATTTCCTGTGAAAACAGGAGTGTACTTTGAAGGGACACAATGCATGTAACAAGCATAAACTGACATGGTGTTCCAGAACATCAACAACAGACGCAGGAGAATATCTAGCGCGTCATATGTGGACATGAAAGTCCACTGACCAAGTGGTGATATTTGACAAGTTGGGATGAGAACATGTTGGTATAGACACTGTTATTTCATGTTTGTGACTCATAACATATTTACCTGGAAGGACACTCGGAGAGCGCAGACTTTTGTCAAGGCCAAATGCTCTCTCTCACAACGTTAACGAAAGTGAAAAATAATTTATGATCCACCCCAGGATTTGGATCCGCTCCAGAGTTTATTATTCATCCTTGGCCTATGTTAAACCTTTCTACCATGTTTCATGAAATCAAGCCAGTAGTTTTTCTGTAATCCTGCTGACAGATAGACAAACAAACCGAAACAAAAACATAACCTCCTTGGTGGAGGTAATAAATTTGTCCACAGTGTAAAATAATTGTCGCCCCTTAAATTATGCAACAAATCTCACAGCGGAATGAGTGGAAATAATTAAGTGTGAAGGATATTATTATTTGTTTTTCTCAAGGCACTCGGTTATATAATGGAAACCATGGCAACATTCCACTGGCCATGGGGCGTAAATAATGGCGACACAAGATGTTAACATTTAGACAAAAACACATTACTCACAAACATCAAGTCATTACAGTACAAATATTTCTCAGTAATTTATTCAGCTAATAAGTCACGTTGTGATGCCATGAACAGCCTCCTTGTTGTAACCTGTAATAAGTCACTGTGGTAAAGATGACTTACCTAATAATGGCTTCTTATTAAAATACATATTGATTAAAGTATATTTATGTTTGCCATCAATGCCAGTCATTTTAATACCTAAATAAATGTATTTTACCTGAAGTGTTTACTTAAGTGAGCTCCTGTCATTGCTGTGTAATTATCAGGCTCCAATTTTAAATGATCAGAGTAACCTGATTTAATGCAGTATCTATTATACACTCATTTAGGTTCAATTAAAGTACACTGTACCGTGGTGTTTTTTTCAACAGATCAAAAACCTCCTGGTTTTGTGTCCTGAACCTGCCTCTCTTCTTTGAGGTGCGATTTAAGTATTCTGGGAGCTCAATCAGGATTCAACCTCTTCTCTTCTGCCTTCTCATCGATGGAAAACAGAAGCAGCACTCATCCACTCAGGATGACGATCATGAACCCCCTTCAGCTGAGTCCCGTGCATCAGCCAGGTCAAACTACCAGAGAGCTTTTACTCTCTTTACTTCTGTAGCCAATCAGAGTTTCTCTCGCAGTCAAGGGACCAATTACAGAAGCACTGGCCCGCTCGGTAAGAGCTCTTTCACGGAAAGGCCTGTAAATCAAGGAGATGGCTTTTTTAAAGGTATACGTTACAGGGTTTTACAAAGTATAGACTCATACAAAAGTAATCCCTCTGTATCATCACTAATGACCCACTAGAAATGTGTAGCAGTGTATTCATCTGCAAAGACTCTGCCCTCTTATGTTTTCCTCTTTTCTTTTGCTGATTTTGGGACATTCCTGGGCTTCAACCTTTGGGCAGTGGTGCGCAGAACTGTGATCACCTTTAACTTAATGTGTTGTTCAATGTATTTTGTATTTTTCTACTTGTGTATTGTATATATGTATCTGTGTATTGCTACTTGTAATGTTTCTGTTTTTGGTAGCCTACCTGCCCAGGGACTATGAATGTAAATTAGCATTTATTGCTACCTCTGATATGTTTGCATCTCTTATTTCTAAACGGATACCGTTAATCATCGTGCTCTGTCCCTATCAGATAAACAATTCAGTAAGTAAATCAGTAAACAGCCCGCAGCCAATAACAGTTTGCAGGTGAGGTTGGGACTTGAAAATGTAGTGACCGGACTGTAAGCAGCATGCATCGGAGCAACCTGGTGTCACTCTGAAGTCATCAAAGTCCAGCACTTGGCCACTGACAAAAAAACAGCCGTCAGCATGAAAGGGGGAGAAACGCAGTGGGACAAGAACTAAAGTTAAGGCAGCGAAAGTGAAATAAATGTCAAAAAGTCAAATAATGGTGGATGGAAACCATGTTCTTTTTTCTTAAACCTAAACACATGCTTTTGTTGCCTAAACCTAACAAGGTGTTTTTGTTGCCTAAACCACTTGCATTAGTTGTTAAAGGAAAAAAACATCAATTCGCGTTGTTGTACTGATGTAGTGCATTCATTTTGAAAGAGAGTGAATGAAAAAGAGAGTGAACCTAGGGTTGGCTTTCACTTTCACCTTTTCTGGCAAGGACTAAAGGAGAGGATGGGGATGAGGAGCGAAGTGAAGCTGGCCTGTTTTCTGTTGGACAGGTAGGTGACGGTTTTATATCAAAATTTGTTCCCCTGTCAAACAGTTTCCCTCCTGCTAGTGCGTAGCACCCCCCTTAGTCATTAGGGTTAAGGCTTATAGTTTGGTTGAGGTTTAGGTAACAGGAAACACATATCGACCAGGAGACAATCTTCAATACAATACCTGCGGTTAATATAGTTAGCTTGCTAAAGTATCAGCCTTTTCTTTGCAACAAATGTATTCTCCTACAATAGTAGCTTGCAGTGTACATAGGCTACTAGCAGAGTGAAGAGGAGAGGCCAAGTTGTGACAGTTCCTGCATACCTTTAAATACCAACATCACATCACTACAACCCCCAGTAGGAAACCAGTTGGCACAGTCAACATCTATCAAAGCCACTGGACCAAATATTTTGTTACATCTCTGAGCAGCCTGCAGCAGCTGTCTGCAGCAGTGCTCACTCCTGTTAACAGCCACCAGTCATTTCCCAAACACCTGTGAGCCAAAGACAATGGTCCTGCCACAGACTCAGCCAATGGCATTAGATTTTAAAATAAGAAATTATAATTCAATCATATATGTATTTTTTATTCCATTTAATTGTCCGATTTAAATGTCCACTGGCGATATAAAGATCAATGAGACTGAAATCAGCTGTTAATGATTTCCTACATACAGTACAGTATATTCTTACTCATATAATATTCATCACAATAAACCACTACTGCTGCATGATATGATGCATATATATCGTATGCATAGGGAAGGGTTCAATTTGTGCATTCAGACCACAACACTGATACTCATACTCTCTTTGCAGTTGAAACATTAACATTTTTGCCTTTGTCATGTATAAATATTTATGAAGCAGGTTGTGCATTCAGAAAATGTGTCAGGAGGTTTTCATTTATGTATGGAGGTTACACGGGGAATTCATTTATAGACACAGTGATATTGATTTTCACAAAATGTTGTCTGATCCACATTTGGCTTTGTCTGACTACTAATGCAGTGCAGGTGTTTGTATCAGTGCATGCATAAGATAATTCGGCCTTGAGACGTAGCGTCACGCAAAACATTTGGTAGTTGTAAATTCAATCCACATCATTTGAACTGCGAGTGCTTTTATCCAAGGTCCACAACCCATTGTGTCTTTGCATTTATATAATACTCAGAACTAGTACATCAAATTTATGTATTAATAAATCTTGTCTAAATCCCATTTGACTCCTCACTTTGAGGTAATTTATATTTGGACATATAGTAAAACTATTACAGTGGGTGAAGTAAAGTAAGACAAGTTTAGATCTCCCTTTTGTCTTTTCCAAAATTCCTCACTCACTTAAAAAATCTCAATACTCCTTTTGTATGTTGCCAAAGTAACACACCCCCTTCCTCCCTCCACGACTCCTTTGAAGCCACTTCAGAGCATCAATATTTAACCTGACATTGTCAAAATCTAAAAAAAGAAATGATGCTGAAAGGAAAGCAGATCTTTGAAGCATGTTTGCCTGTAGACCTGCGCTGAACACATGACTGATTTCCTCTCTGAGTTTGATGACACCAAGATGCACAGTGTGGATCACACACTGATGGCACACACATTACATTATGCTCTTGATTACTGTACATAGGAATTGATGAGATGAGGCAGTGACCTGAGCAAGGCCTTAACATGCAAAATCCTATTAAAATTAACAGGAACCAAGAAAGAGTCTCAAAATGACCGCCAGGGACAATAAAGAAACAGAAAAACACCACAGAGGAAGCACAAAGGAACTGCAAAGGGACACTTTACTACAAAAAAGACATGCATACAGATGACAAAGAGATGTAGAATATCAAGAAAATATGAGGCAAAACCACAAAAAAAGTCTGTCTTGCTTCTTTGTAGTGGTGGGGCCTTTTGAATATTTTCTTCCCAGGGTTCCAGGGCCTCATAAAGAAAGGCATTAGGAAAGAAAACTCACAAGTGCTTATTTCAGGTAAGTGGACCGTTGTTGTTTCGGTTACAAAAAATTACCACTTGGTTAAGGTAAGGGATCATATTGGTCATGTTTTAAAGAAACAAACGTTGACTGTTGGTAAGAAGGCCACCTAGAGGGCTGAGTGTGAGGTCATCTGCATAGTGGTGAACGCATGGTTGTGGCCTTCCTGGTCTGCTGGGTGCTATCAAAGACAGTGAAAAAAAAAGTGGACATAGTCACCTTGATTTGTGGACTTCTGTTTTGAAGCCTCGAGTTTGGCATTTTGGCCGTTGCCATTTTGTTTTTTGTAGCCAGATGTGACCATATTTGGACAAGAGGGTGAAGCTCTGGAGGACGAGGGGTGGATTTGACTGAGAATCTTAATGCTAACGCTAGTGCTACCTAGCTAGGTTAGCAAGGTGCATCCCTATAACTGTGATATTGATTGGGATGCTAATTTTGGCTATGAAAAAAAGAAGCTTAAAACGAAATGTAACCTTACTGAAAAAAATGAACAGCTATCTCCTTAAAGTGTCTTTTTTTAGGCAACCAAAATGTTACAAATAACTTTTACGAACTGAAAACACACTGTCAGAGGGTCAACGGACAACACCCAGAAATAAATTCATGGCTATTTAAGTATATTTATCTATATTTATTCACAGTGTCATAAATATGCATTGCTATGCCTCTGTCCTGATTGACTGATCGCCTTGTAAGCGACTTGTCAATCACAATGTCGCCATGCTCTAAAGCATAACCTGCTTTATTGTCTGTTTAACTGTAAATGGGACCATAATTGACAAAATGAACATGTTGTATTGAAGAAGACTTCAAACAAGCGACTGAGACCATAAACTCGTGAGGAAAATGTTTACTGAGGTAATAAATCAAGTGAGAAGTAGGGTCATTTTCTCATAGACATCTGCATAATGAGACTTCTTTTTGCAACCAGTGGTGCCGCCCTCTGCTGGCCATTAGAGAGAATGCAAGTTTCATTTGCTCACTCTGTAAGAGTGAGAGTGAGTAATCCTTACAACAGAACAAGGACATTGCAGAGTTTCTACATTGTTGGAAGAACTGAAGGTTTTTCGTTTTGTTTGAAAAAGGTTAGAATACAAAACATTGATCAAAGGTTCTGGATACTATCTCGGTCTTGGAGTAGCCATGACCAAACGGCCTCACACAAAGTTTGAAATGAATCATTCAACTGTGCAACAGGCAAAGGCGATCCTACAGCATGCATTTCTTATGACAGTATAACTATTTCATCGGTTCAGTACATGGCAGCTGTCAGAGTGCCATTTCTTTCCTAAGATAGCATGAGTCACTCTTAAAACAGCATTATTCTTACCATGAGGTGTGCTGTAATTTGCCTTTGATCAGGAGCACCGTATGCATGAAACGGGATCAAGGATTAAGTTGTTGAGACCTGATGAGAAGAAAAACACTTCAATCTGCACACCACACGCTGCACAAGTAGGGATTTGCTTCTTCACTCATTAGACACGCATACATGAACACATTTCAACAGAGAAGGGAAGCCAGGAGTGACACACCTCAGGGGCAGGCAAAAGTTCAGCGTCTTGACGTCTCTAAAGGAGTGGCTGCGGCAGGCATTGTGGGGACATAAACCCTCCACTTAAAGAGCCACCTCTGGAACTTAGATCAAGTCACAATTCACCTTTGGTTGACCTAAACTGCAACTAAGGGACTACTACTGAGTGTGACTTGCCTCTGGCGCATGCTTGAAATAAAATATCTGATTTTTTCCATTTAAGAAGGTCAAATATATTTTGCAACTCACCAAGCATTTAGCTGCACAGTCCATGGATCCACTTCTTTTCAAATAAACCGCAATACTTGCTCCTGTTTACAGTTACTGTCCTTAGACCTGCATTTACTGTCTGTTTTAATGAGGAGATTTTAGCATGACATAGTCAGAAATGCACAGGTGTAAATGATAAAATTAATGATCAGGTTTCAGAGTCCTGGTGTTGTGCATGCTGGCTCATTGTCATGGCTTATTTGGTAACATAAATAGAACAGAGCCTTTGTTGATGTTATTAGTAACACCTGCGGCTTTCCTACTGTCACTAGTAAAAGTGTCTGCTGTGACAAGCAGCAACAAGCTGTAGGACCCATCATTAATATTGCAAACATGCGACAAAGAAGAGTCTATACATCCTGCAGACATGGAGTACTGTATGTAACAATAGCAAACATGTGGAGGTGTGTTTTTGGGCACCTGATGAATATATATCCAGTAGTCCCTCATCTTTTGGCCTCCACTGTGAAAATATCAGTCTTTTAGCTGCTAAATGCTCCACTGTCATCATTCATTCATTCATTCATTTTCTATAACTGCTTATTCTGCTAGGGGTAACAGGGGGGCTGGAGCCTATCCCAGCTGACATTGGGCGAGAGGCAGGGTACACCCTGGACATGTCCCCAGACTATTACAGGGCTGACACATAGAGACAGACAACCGTTCACACTCACATTCACACCTACGGCCAGTTTAGAGTCACCAATTAACCTGCATGTCTTTGGACTGTGGGAGGAAACCGGAGTACCTAGAGAAAACCCACGCTGACACAGGGAGACCATGCAAACTCTAAACAGAAAGGCTGACAACCAACCACTGCACCACCATGCCATTATCAGCAGCTAGTTGCTGATGTTGTTTGCCTGCTGTTTGGTGCTGGCCAGGGATCGTACAGTTGGTTAATTATATCTTTTTAAACCAAAAGCAGCTGCCTGCTGCGACCAAGCAAAAAACTTTGAGCTAAAAGATGCAAAACCACTCTTTAATAGCCTACTGAGAGAAATGAACATTGGTTAATAACCCTATGGCATTGTCACTATGAGTAACACCAGTACAAGATTTTTTTTATTGATATAAAAAGACACAAGTATAGAGAATGATAATGCAAGTCTACAGCCACTTTAGCAGACTATTCATGGGCAGTGACAAAATGATAATGTTGTATTGATGAAGACTTGAAACAACCAACTGAAACCATAATGTTTTCTCCGGGTACTCTGGCTTCCTCCCACAGTCCAAAGACATGCAGGTTGGGGACAGGGTAATTGGTGACTCTAAATTGCCCATAGAATGTGAGTGTGAATGGTTGTCTGTCTCTATGTGTCAGCCCCGTGATAGTCTATCGACCTGTCCAGGGTGTACCCCGCCTCTCACCCAGTGTCAGCTGGGATAGGCTCCAGCCCCCCTGCGACCCTCAAGGGGATAAGCAGTTAGAAAATGGATGGATGGATGGATTCCATATCCAGAAATGTAAGTTCACAGGTAAGAAAGCATGCTTTATTTTCTGTAGCAGTAAATTCAAATAATGGTCAACATTCTCTCAATGTAACACCTCCTAAACAAATAGCATTTCAAAACACTTTGAGCAAAACAGCTTGCAGCCTCCTGTGAAGAGTTTTCATATGGATCCTTATCCCTGCCTATCATTGACTTAAGAGTTAAAAGTGTGTGGGTTCTTTTCTTCCTTTTCTTTATTTTGAGTTTCCTTTTGTACATGTTATGCACTTGATGCCAGAGAATATTCAAGGACCTTTCTCGTGAAATGGGTTTGCTGGTAAATACCCTTGAAAATGTAAGATATCTTTTTATAAGAGATAAAGGTTTGGGTTTTATGAAAGACAGGTATTATACATCTATGGCATAACCATGCTGACATTGTCATGGACATCATGAATGGTTGAAGTGAAGTCATGGCAATCTAACCTGAAGTTGCTGACATATCTTTTAGACCCAAGAAATATTAACCTGACAGCAGAACAAAAGAAAAAAGTCAGTAGAGTGATTTCAATTCATCCTCTGAATGCTGAAATATTCACAACATGTTTTACAGCAATCCATTCAGTAGCTGTCAAGATATTTCACTCAGAACCAAAGATGACAACCTCATGGTGGTGGTAGAGTAGAGGTCAGGGGATCAGCAGTCACCAATTGTCTGTGCACACATTCACAGCAATCGATCCAGTAGTTGAGATATTTCAGACTGAACCAATGACTGTATTTAAAGATGGATGACGGGTCTCCACTTCTTCCCACTGTACAAAAGTGAAGCCAGATATCAAAGATACAGTCAGTGCCGTCTTCCACTGGTGATGCCGTTTGGAGTCAGAGTCTGCGGAGTACAGTGATTGACCACCCAACCCAATCCAAGCAGCGCCACTGATAGTGAGCCATGATAGTGAGCCATGATAGTGATAGTCAACCATGACATCACACCCTCTTTCTGTGGCACAAATAACTCATTGCCATCAAAGTTAACAAAAAAAAAACAAAAAAACACTTGAACAATCAACAGCCTGATAAGAATTTCGCAAAAGTGACCATCTTTGGTTTGGCTCACGTCCCCTCCGCTAACATGGAAGGGGCGGGGTTTATGACCTTTACCACAGCCAGCCACCAGGGGGCGATCAAAATGTTTTAGCTTCACATTTAGGGAGCTATCATGTCCTCCATCTTTATAAAGAGCCTACGGTCAAAACGAAGGTGGTGCACCAACTGACAGGCTGACGTCGCCGTCCACTGAATGGCGCTGCTACCATGACTGATTAGTGCAGCTTTAAAAAAAGAAGCCTACCCTCAAGGTGAATGCGCCATCTAGTGTCTGGAGGTGTAAACACAAACAGACACAAATAAATGTACAAGAGCTCTAACAGGAGTTTTAGGTAAGATGTCTCTTATTTATTTAATCTGAGGGAATTTGAATCAAGCACAAAAAAAACTACAGGCTGTTAAGACAAAATAAAACAATCAAGTTCTTTGGGGATCATTGCTTTTCCAAAGATATCGACCAAGTTAGCACTGGGATAAAATATAAATCTGGATGGCTTCGACTGAAGACAGAAAAGGCACATTTTAATTAAAAAGGACTGACTCTAATCTTATGAGGCACAGCGTCTGCGGATTTCTTTCTAACAGCTGCTGATTGATGAGTGTGACAACTGCAAGAGGCTGCAGTCATTTCTCTACTTAATAAAACCATCCACCACAACAGCCTCAAGCGTTGCATGTACATGCACCATATCCTATTAGGTGCTGTTACTGTAACTATGATAGGAAAAACACACACTACATGAAATGCCCCTTGAGCAGCCCCAACACATTCCTCCACCACCCCTCTCTCCACGAGAAGGCTGATTTCCGTGCACTGCCGAGTGTGAGACAGATACAGTATTAGGACAAAGAACAGCAATGTCCATAACATGACAGCATTGGGAACTTAAACAGGCTTGTTCTATAGGATGCCGAGCTTCCTCTGAGAAAAGTAACTTCAGGATTTAGAAACTTTCTCTCTCGAGTGAAAGCATCTTGAGCACACAGCCCAAAATAACCCTGCACTCTTGTTTTCTTTTCATTTACTTTTCTCCCTCAGCCTTGTTTACGCATCTACAACTCTTGTCTGCTCCAGTCAGCTTGAGAAGAGAGCCCGTTGCATCGGTGTTTCCATGGCAACAGGGGAGCAGAGGGTCTCCAAGGTCGGAGCGAGAGCACCTGGAGCCGAGCTGATGGGAGAATGGAGGCTTGACCCTGCAGGCTTGTCGCCGCGCTGGGCTGTAGGCATGTTGTTATTGGACTTTTCATTACCGTCTCTTCCTCCTGCCTGGCACTGACATGATGAATTGTCACCAGACACGGGCTGTTAATCATTTCTGGGGTCGCGCAAGCAATAAAACATGGAGCTCTGTTCCTGCATTTGATGATGAGAAGGAGTGGAGTGTGTCCTGGTAAAGATGGAGAGAGAGATTTAAAGAGAGGGGAGGAGAGTGTTTCGCTGCTGGAAAGTGGATTGCATCCATTATTTAGGAGCTGCCTCCCCTTCACTGTATGAGAGGAGAGAGAAAGGAGAAGTGTTTGCAGGGTACAAACATCTCCTTTATGTCTCTTTGTGGACGACAGTATGTCCTGAATAAGACCTCATTCTTTCAAAAATAAAAAATTGACCTAATTGTGATAAAAATAATACAAAATTTGAATTAAACACAATTATTGGTATTAATTCACAATTAAATTTACTAATTACTAACTAAAAATAAATTGCAATGCATGAGTCCCGTGTAGGGCAGGACGCCAGATCTATAAATGTACGCATGTAAAAACACTTTCAGATCATTGCATCAAAAGGAGTAAAATGCATTGAGGCCCTGTTGAATTGCAGAGAAACTGGGCCAAAAAAAGCTCTGATATGTAACTGTTTGATCGTGATGCTTCATCTCTGCTTCCCATTTCCTCTTATGAGCTGCACAGATTGTGTCCACGGGGTAATCTTGAATGCATACTTTTGAACATATGGTATTAAGTACCTTGGCATGTGTTGTAGAAACTGGGAGAAACTTCATATGATGAAAGCTCTGAAAATATTCACAGTTCTCTGCATGTTAAAGCAGGAAGGTAAATACAACCTCAGCAGATATTATAATACAATTATTAGACATAGGTGCCATCCTGAATATCTCCATGGCAGTATTTCAAGACTGCGTGTCAGTAAATATGATGATAAAAGCCAAAATGACAGCGCTTTTCTCGTGTATCTTAGACTGAATGCAGCAGCTGCAAAAACATGCTGTACCTCATCTGTCTCAGTAGCTCAGCATCAAGCACTGCCAGACAACATATTTCATTTATCTGCAGTAGTAAATCCCTGCTGGCATTCACAGGTCACCAGGAGTGACCACTCTGTTCTCTGCTGTTTCCTCTCTTATCTCCCCCCATTGTTGTTTCTGGGGGGAAAAAAGGGACACGGCACAGCCCTCCCCTGGCGTCATCATCCACCTACTGTCACTGTCCTGAAATAAGGACGCAGCTTCTCCGTTGTCTGTTCTCTATCAGATGAAGAATCTTTGAATGGATACAGAAAGAGGAGGAAGGAGTGTTGAGGACAACGGGAGAAATGGGGCATAGAAAAGACACAAATCAAAGTAAGCAGTGAGAGGAGGAGTGCAGGAACATTATTCAAGACCGGTCTATCCAGGCTTTGATGTTGTGAAAGGATGGAAGCTCTTTGCTTTACTTTTCTTCAAAGACTTTATTTCCACACACATACACACACACACACACTTTTGGGAGGCCTTAGATAACAATGTCAGCTTCCCCACTCTTTTGTTTGCCCAAATGATGACAGCTCAGTACTCTACAGACTCTTAGGATACGCTTTCTACCTGCCACCCAATATCTGCCTTTCTTTGGCACTTAAGTGGCATCCACACCAAGAACGATATCTTTAACGATGTGAGCATCCACACTGATGAACAATAACTACCTGCAAACAGTGGCGCCAAGCATGCGCTGCACGCTCTACTGGCAGCTAAGAAAAAGGTTAATGATAGTGTTTGTGTTGCTCATGAAATTGCTCTGAAAGTGATCACAACGTTGTCTGCAACTGTTGTTGTCCTTATAGTTGTGGTGTGGACTCCACCATTTACTTCAGTTATAACGCTTTTTAGAGGTCCAGTGTGCAGGATTTAGGGGGATATACTGGCGGGAATATAATAAGCATGTTTCTTTAGTGTGTAATCACCTTTTTCTCTACCTTAGAATGAGCTGTTTATACCTCTATAGGGAGCGGCCCTTCATTTACAGAGACAACCATGTTGCACTGCTATGTTTCTACAGTAGCCCAGAATGGACAAACCAAACACTGGCTCTGGATAGGGCTAGTCAGTGTTTTTACTGGTTTATATCACTGGGTCTCTTTGTGAGAGGAGACCTCTGCAGATAATTCAGCCCCTGGTAAAAAATCTCCTTAACGTCTATATCTTAGAAACACTGATTTGTAACATGAAACTGCTTTATTCAGTGTTGTTACCAGTTTAAATCACCTGGTGTGTTTATTTTGGAGAGGAAGAGACCTCTGAGGATAATTCAGCTTCCAGTAAAAACCTCCTCCGTCTAAATCTTTAAGTCTTAAATAAAAGGTCAACACACATTAGCAGGTGCTAAGCTAACGGCCTGACTCCAGCCTGCCAAACAGCATTGGAGAAACACTGATTTATATCATGAAACTGCTTTATTCAGTGTTGTTACCGGTTTTAATCACCTGGTGTGTTTATATTGGAGAGGAAGAGACCTCTGAGGATAATTCGGCTCCTGTTAAAAACCTCCTCCGTCTAAATCTTAAGTTTTAGAGAAGAGGTCAGCACACATTAGCAGGTGCTGGGTTAACTGCCCATCTTTGACATGCCAAACAGCATTGGAGAAACACTGATTTGTACCATGAAACTTCTTTATTCAGTGTTGTTAGTGGCTTTAATTACCTAGTGTGTTTATTTTGGAGGGGAAGAGATCTCTGAGGATAATTCGACTCCCAGTAAAAACCTCCTGAACAATAAAAACTGGAAGAAAATCTTGAACACTGTTTCTTTCACACAATGTATTTGTAGTTATTGTTCTTGGTTTGAACGACCCTTTACACTCAGTGTTTGTATTGTTAAAATACCTTAATGATTAAAATCAAATCCCAAAATGATTCAAATGGCTGTGAGACTGAACCAAAACAACCACACACTTGTTTATTCATTGAATATATTATTTTATTTTAACATCATCATCATCATCATCATCATAGTTTAACTTTTAATTTTCCCTTCATTCATTTAAAATGATCACCTCTGAATGTACACATACTGCAAACTGTCAAAAATATACAAACAAATGCAGGCTTGTGCTATAGTCTGGTCAAATGTCTAAAAAACAGTGGCACTGGGGAGAGAGAGAGACAGAGAGAGAGAGAATGAAGGCGTGAGAGAGAAGAAGAGAAAGAGAGAATAAGAGAGAGAGAGAGAGAGAGAGAGAGAGAGAGAGAGAGAGAGAAGAGACATTGAAACCGGTTAAAGACATGCACAGCATCATTGTGAGCACCGGTTACAGTGATCCAGGTGCGCGGTACTTCCATGGGATCCTCGTGGAAAAGTACATACATTTCATCATCTGACAGTGCGGCACAAAATGCCCGTCACTTATCAAATCAAAAACAAAATGTTGCTCGTTAATGGAACTGTTAGGCACATCATTGTTTTTTATGGTTTTACATTTTCTGGAAAAGTCTGAGTTACTGTAAATGTAGAATGCTTAAACAAAAAACAAACAAAAAAAACCAAGAAAAAAACACAATTAAAAAAGAAAAAAATCAGCTTTCAAAAGTCATTTTGGAATCACTGTCTTGTTAGTAACTCAACATTGTTACATAATGTGTGTGTGTGTGTGTGTGAGTGTGAGTGTGTGTGTCTTGTCTGGTGTGTGTATCTATGCATGTGTGTGTTCACAACTGGGTGCGTCTGTGTAGAACCAAGTGGTAATGTGAGTGAGTACTTGAGGTGTTTGTGAGTAGTGGCTGCGACTGGCTGACAGCCGTCCATTCAGATGCTCAGGTCTTTGGGGCTGTCCTTGTAGGTCTTCTTGGGCTCAGGGATGGTGGATGTGTGACTGGTGTTGGTCTTAAGCGTGCTGTAGTACTCTCTCACCTTAGCCGCAACAAAATTGTCATCGTCCTCTTCGTCCTCCGAGTCTTCCCTTCTGGAGCTCCTGTACGGGGAGATGTCTCGACCCAGGCTGCGGGCTCGGTAAGGTGGCTCGGGGGAACTATCTCGGCTGTAGCGCCCACGCCTGTCCGTCCTCTCAGGTGAACGCCCCCTCAGCAGCGAGCTGTACCTCTTGTAGGCTGAATCTGAGTCGGGGGTGCGCACTCTGGGTAAGGTGGTGTCTCCGAAGACGTCTCTCTGGCCGCGGGATGCCACGTCCCTCAGCAGACTGTCCCCCCTGTAGGCTCTCTCCATGGAGGAGGCTCTCGCCAGCAGACTGTCCTCCCCGTACAGGCGCTCATCCCTGCGCAGCGGTGGTAGCGCGACCTCCTTATTCAGGCGATCCAGGGCTGGGGGCTCACGGAGGATGCTGTCCTCAAAAGGGAAGCTGGGTTCAGGAGTCTTGGGTGGCTCCTTCAATACGGCCTCTTCAACATTAGGCTTCTCGTTGTTGCGGCTCGGTCTGTCTGGGGAGGCGTACCGGCGGTAGGGTTCAGAGGAGTGGGCGTGGCGTCTGGTGGGGGAGTGGTGCCGAGAGTGGTGGGGGGACCTGTGGCGGCGAGGCGAGTGGCGGCGAGGCGAGCGGTATGGAGAGCGGTATGGAGAGCGATAGGGCGAGCGGTGGCGGTGATGAGAGGTGGAGTGGTGACCGTGGCGTCTGTCGGGGGAGCGGTGGCGGTGTCCCCCGTGGCGGCTATCCAAGGTGTTGTCTGCACTGCGTGACCGGCTGTGCCCCTTGTCAGGTGAACGATGGCGACTACGGTGGTGCCCGCTGGAATGGTGGCGGTGGCCATCACTTCCCTTATCATCCTTCTTTTTGAACAGCTTGTACACGCCCTTCCCCTTGGACTTTTTCCCCTTGCTGGTTCTCTTGTTGGGGGAGCGGTGGCGGTGGTTGGAATGGTGGTGCTTGCCGGTGCCGGTAGAGTGGCCGGTCGGCTCCTTCTTGCTCCGGGATGATTGTTGGGGTTCTGGTGGGTTGCTTGACTCCGATGGCGCGTTGGTTGGGGGCAGGGTGCTCACTTCCGCAGCGTTTTGTAACCCTGAGGCTGGGTTGGCTGCGACGCTGTCGTTGGGGCTGCCGTCTGTAACACAGTGTGAGATACAGACGAGGGCACGGGGATCAAACATGCATCTAGACTCTGAAATCTCCTGTCTGCTTTCACATTAACCATGCTAAATCACTCAGACATGAAGCTGAGAACATTTCCAATGGAAGCCATTCTGATGTTAATGCCAGCAAAGATGGCTCATTGTTAGATGGCACAGCGACAGCCAATGGTACAACATTAGTGTAGCTTACTCATGAGAATAAAAGGCAGTGACACAAAGGCAGCCAGTGCTCGGAGAGACTTATTACCCACAACAAACCTGTTCCCAGGTCTACCTGGGGTCACCTCTCTGAAGCAGAATGGGACTGGGCTGGTCGGCGGCTGGACTGGAGGCTGGTTACGGTCAATGTGCTGCATGTTGATGATGCTGCTTGACTGTACTGATTAGCCATGCTCTTTCATGCGCTGTCATGATGCCTTAGACACTTGTAAACCAAGTAAAATGCCCAAGATGATATCGGAAATCTACTGCTTGTCTTGGTAAAATGCCGCCTAAAATGCAGAATAAGCATCTGCAGTTTAGGCAGCATTTTACCAAGACAAGAACAATTACATATTCTACACAATTTTACATCAATTTTGCCTGTGTTACCTTAAAGGGACAGTTCACCCCACAATCAAACTTTTCCTCTTACCTGAAGCGCTATTAATCAGTGAAGATTAGTTCGGTGTGAGTTGCCAAGTGTTGGAGAAAGCAGCTGTAGAGATGTCTGCCTTCTTTCCAATCAAATCGAACTAGATGGCACTCAGCTTGTGGTGCTCAAGTGCCAAAAAATGTATTTGAAAAATTCAGCAACAATGTCTTTTTGAAGAAATTATGATCCAGTTACTCAAGATAATCCACAGACCTTTGTTAGCAGTTTCATGTAGGAACTATTTTCTTTCTACACCTGCCAACCGTATCACTGCGCAGCAGGAAGAGTGCATCTACTCATGGATTAGAGATTTGCGACAGCATAAGAGATAAACATTAATGGGGTCCTCCTCGGATGTGCTGTGATGTTAGCTAGATCAGTTGTGCTAGGTGAGCTAGCAGTAGATGCACGCTTCCTTCTGCGCAGTGATGTGGTTGGTGGGTGTAGTTTGTTAGAAAGAAACTGCTCACAACAAGGTCTGTGGATTATCTTGAGTAACCTGGTCATGATTTCTGGAATGAGACATTGCTGTTGAGTTTTTACGTTTTGTGTGTGTGTGTGCTTTGAGCACCACAAGCCGAGTGCCATCAATTTCCACTATCTGTGATAGCAGGCAGACATCTCTGCAGCTGATATCTCCAACACTTGGCAACTCACACTGAACCAATCTTGATTGATAAATAGCACCACAGGTAAGAAGAAAATGTGTTTGTGATTTTGGGAAGAGTTGTCCCTTTAAGGAAACTCATCCAATTAATCTCACTAAATCCTCGACATATGCAGCCACCACATTGCTTTGTTTATCAGAATCTTAAGATTAAACCTTACAGTAATTCTACCCACTTCTACTAGTAAATACATACTAAAGTTGATCTTGGATGGTCTAAATTAGTGTGAATATCTAAACTAACTGACAAGAACAAACTCACACTCTTTCACCTCCAGACGTGATAGCCAAAGGTTAAATGTCACTGGTGCATACATTTGCATAAAGTATCCATAACAGCGGTTACGGCAGCGGCGGCACTGGCAATGTATTTTGGGTGGATGGATTTGTATGTATGGAGTAGAGCATGGGCATGGGTGAGTTGAGGCCACACCACACAAATTTCAGGATGGAGAAAAGAGCAAGACAGAGCGAAAGAAGGACAGGAAGTAGGAGGGAAAGCCAGACGACAGGGGAGGACAGTTACAAACCGTGGTCTGATTTTGGAGGACAGAGGCCTCCCCCATCTTGTCATTTCTCATACATGCAGTGAGAATGGGAGCGACCATCCCTGAAGGAAGACAAGAGCCCAGCGCAATATGGGAAGAAGGAAAGATAAAACAACAAAAAAAAAAAAGACAGAAAGACAAGAGCACAGGGTTTAGATCTCTTGGAGCCAACTTGAAGGAAGAAAAGGAGAATTATTGTGTTGATTTTTCAATTAAAAAAAAAGTGTTTATTTGATCATTGAGTCATTCAGAATAAAGAGACAGTCCAGGAAATTCCCCAAACCCTTCAGTGGAACCCATCAGTTACAGAGAAAAGTCCACACACACACACACACACACACACACACACACACACACACACACGCTCTTACACACTAAACCCACACACACTTTAACATGTGGACACAGAAGCAGCAGAAACCCAAAATAATAAAGACAGTGAGACTCGCACACCCACAACAACAGCGTATGAAGCAGTTTTACATTGCTGACAGAAATCAAAAAGAAATACTGGCAAGACTGTCGAAGGTGGTGCCAACTAAAAAGTACAAACAATGATCCAAAATATACAAGTTCACATGATGTCATATCGGTGCAGGTTAAGACAGCACATTCTTGGCGCAAATAAAATTACATTGACGAACTTTTCAAGAAGACAGGCAAATGTAAATCCACTCAAAAACAAATAATAAAAAAAACAAAAAACAAAAACAAAGCATTTATGATGACTCGTGACTATCAATCAAAACTGTCAATACGGTAAAAAAAAGAAACGTTCCATAAATATTATGGAAAATAGACAAAAGGAAGAAAAAAAAAAAAATCCAATGTACACTTTTGACAAGTTTCATGCAGCAATAGACTTTTATCCATTAATATGTGGCTTCGATCATGGCTCTGTACACGGAACAAAAATACTTGTAAAAATGCCTCTATTCTTTTCATCACTGTACAAAACGTCTATATAATTGGAGCGACTCTTTTTCTTTTCGAATGGGGATGGGTGGAGTTCCTATCGTCACAGCTTTTCAATGACATTAACAGTGGGTGCAAATAAAATCCATGGATTAGTGAATAATGTCAAGCACAGTATAGTGAGATTTTCCTCTTGGAAATGGCAAAAAAAAAAAAAGCATCAGACTGCCTTTTCTTCTGAATACAGTTCTCACTTAAAACCCTTAAGAGTTCAGTAGCTTACATTCACCTTCAATAAATATCATAAATAAGTTTGTGTCACGTCCTAACCAAAGCTGCGAGATGTCCCATTGTTACCATGGGATGCACTGGATCAAGTTTCTTTTCCTCTTAGCGCTAAATTAGAGTTTAATGAGGATTTGGAGCCCTCAGTAACACTTCTTACTCACAACCAACACTGATTTTTCACTACTCTGGTCATTCAAACCCTGTAAACAGTTTCTGTTTTCATGTAACACTGAAATCAGACCCACCACCTTTCTGTAAAGTCCCAGCAGAGTGCTTTTGCTCAGTGGCCAGAAGGTGAAAAGTGACAGCGGGATGACATGGAAACTGAGAGCAGGTGACAGCAGGAGGGGGGCAACAGCACCAAGAGGAGCAACCGCCACCCCTGCTTCTTCCCCCAAAAATCCCAAAGCCCAGTAGTGACCTCCACCAGAAAGAGACCCAAGACCAACCAACCCCTTCCCCCTCCCTGATGGGTTTGCCCCAGGGATGGGTGAAGGGTCCTGGGAGGGTTATATAGTTCTTTCCCCTTCGACCCACCAACCGTCCACTGGGTGTCCCGTGGCTCAGGGCGTGAAGATGGGGGAGAAGGGAATGTTTTCGTAGATTGACCCACCATATTCAGGCACAGAGCCATCACCCCTCTTGAGCACCAGATGGACGCGCCGGCCTCCACTCTTGATGAGCTCGATGGCTCGCGCGTGCTTCATGCCCTTGGTGCTCTCGCCATTGATCTCCAAGATTTCATCGCCGACCTACGAGAGAGGAAGGAGACCGGGAAGGAGAAGAGAGGGAGGAGGTGACAGGTGGGAGGCACAGAAGAGTGACAGAGTGACAGGTGAAGATGGAGGAGAGAGGAGGTAAATCAGAGGGGAGAAAAGGAGAGGCAGCAAAAGCCAGAAGAAGGAGAGGAGACAGCAGTGCAAGACAGAATGCAGAAAACAAGTGACAGTGGGGGAGAGAGTACACAAGAGGAAAGATGAGAGGCACGGAGGTTCAAAGGGACATGGTGACAGCAGAAGGGAAGGAAAAGGGAGGACAGATTGAGAAGTTATATATTGAATCCTCCAAATGGTAAACCGCATAACAGTATCTTTTTTTTTTTTTTTTTAAATCAACAGTTTCTAGAGAGGGCAAATTGCGTCAAAAAGCAGCAACTGTGACGCCGAGAGAGGAAAACGAGAGAGAAGGGGAAAAACAGGAGCCAGAAGAAACACTTTTTGCTTCCCGATTCTTTGCCTCCACGCCTCAAGTTATCTGACAGTGCTGTCTCCGCCGAGGGAATTCCTCTCTGGCAGAATATGGATCTCTCACTGACACCTCTCTCTGCCTCACAGGGCTGCTGCTAATAATATCTCTGCTAATAGGGTGCACAAACACAAATGTATATATTCATATATGCATGTAGGAATGTGCTAATACATGCACAGCCACACACTTCCCAACTGTAGCACAGGAACATTAACTCCCTATAGCTCACATACATACAGTATTTGCCAACAGGCTCTCTGCATATGTCTTACATGCAAACACATAGGGGAGAAACAATTAACCCTACATTGTATATTCAATCAGGCAGCCCAGGGGAAGTTCTACTGACTGTGCAATTAATCAAATTAAAGGTTAAATGTAACAGTTTCCTGACAGCTTTTGCAGCACGTATGAATGCCACGCTATTAGCTATTTAATTAATTAAAATGGAACATCTTCTGTTCACAGATATGCTCCATGACTCTGCAGCGTTTTCCTCGTGTTTTGATATTGCACTCACACAATGAACCTTTTACGTGCCCAAGCCTGGAGGCGACTGTGTTTATATTCAGCGAAGCATAGCTTACAGTAATTGGGGGGGGGGTACATTATGCACAAGCAATTATATTGATAGATAATATTATTCTGATGTCTGTTAAGTCTATGAGGCACTATCATCAGCCCCCTTTTGGTAATCAACACAGGCTTAGACTGCACCTGGAAGCAGGAAATGATCATATCAGAATCGGAACACAACAACAGTCGAAACATAATCGCTTTTGAGGAAATTGTGTGGAAATCTGCAGTGCTGTCCAAATCCCATATCTTCAATTTTGGTGATTTTTTGGGCAAACTGGAGGATTAAGTGTTCCTTTGTAGGTTGAGAGAATTCTCTGGCTTCTTAAATGAAATAAACAATTTAAAAACCCCTTTGGATTATCTGAAAAATGTACTGTTACAAAGCTGGAGACAAGGCAGTTTTTCTGAGCTTATAAAAAGTTGATATCTTGGAGACACATGCAAACGGCTCTCACACAGCTCATTCATACTGTAATACTGGAGTCCTATTATTCTCCACTATCTGCTTCTTACTGTCTGTTGACATTTACAGAGATCACAAGCAAGTAATGTCCTGATCGAGAAATCCCTTGGGTATGTTACTCAGCTAAAACAGCCCAAGTGGACAAAAAACCCCAGGGGTTATTTTGGGTGGATGGAAGAATGCAGCTTAATATCGCTATAACTCATTTGCAAATAGCCCAGTTACATAATGATTACTGCTATCAGACCTGCATATAACCTTTATTTAATAAAGTCCCATTGAGACTAAGGTCTCATTTTCAAGGGACACAAGAGTACACAGAGAAATATAAAATATTTATAAGTCAATATAATGTTAAAGCAGCAAATTAGCACTGCGCTTCCACAAAGTTGTGAGACGTGTGAGAGACACATTCAAAAAGAGTTCCTGACTTCTACATGCTCAAGCTCCAAAAACACTGGATCCTACAATGCTCATAATTGCGAGTCATTAGCTCCTTTCATTAGACTTTCAAACTCTACAGCCCAAGTTTGTAAAGCAGACTTTGTGTTTTAAATTTGCAGTCTCCGAACCCAAGCAGAGCTAACCCTGATGACACCATCTGAGGTTATTTTCTCAAACCTCGGCAAACTCCTCCAGAGGCACATTAATACAACTGTTTTCAGAGGCGGGGTAGTGGTATTACTTCCTAGGACAAGTAAACTGAAATGTGCAAACTGAAAGTGCTGCTTTAAAGGGACAGATTGGATTTTTTGAATTGGGGTTGTATGAGGTACTTCTCTATAGTCAGTGTGTTTCCTACAGTAGATGACAGTGAGTGAGCCCTGAGTTTGGAGAAGCAGACAGGAGTACCAAAACGGAAGCTAAGCAATTTACTGCTGTGGACAGGGGCATGAGCAAAACGTATTCTAACCATTTAAAAAAAATCACTGTTGGTTACCTTGGCTACCTCTCTGATAGGAAACTGAAGCTCTTATATCGCTCTTTTCAAAGCTACCAGAGTCTGTTGACGAAAACAGTAATTTTACCCCATAGAACTGGTCTAGCGCTGCTCCATCAGTTAGATTGTGTAATTGTGTGGCTCTGATGAATCCAAACAAACTTTTTAAAACACCAAAGTCACACAATAACACAAACTAATTAACTGATCTAGGCAGCGACAGACTAGCAGCTCCCGTGTTCAGTGAGGTAAAATTACTGTTTTTATCAATGGAGTCTGGCTTTGAAGAGAGAATAGACAAGTTTCGGTTCAATTCTCCGCCAGAAAAGGTATTCTGACAACAAGGTAAAGCAGTGAAAATAATCTAAATATAGCGTACACTTCAACTAATATTGATTTTCTTTAAGTGGGACTGCTTCCGTCTACAGCAGTGTATTACTTAGCTTGTGTGTCGGTACTCGTGTCTGCTTGTCCAAACTGGGGGCATGACGACCGTCCTCTACTGTATACCCAACAATGGATACAACCTCACTTCCAAAAGATCTGATCTATCCTTTAACAACAAAACTCTTCTGATATGAAAGTTCCTGAGAAAAAAAGACATAACAAGCCAAGCCTGTGGCATCTTCTGTGTGTCTAGACAGCTCTTTATATTTGGAAACATTGATGATGTTTCGGTGTGTGTATGCTGTTAGTACACTGTGTCCATACCCTCATCTTTCCGTTGCGGACGGCCGCTCCGTCCTCAGCTAGCCTCAGCACGTACAGGTCCATGTTGTATTCTCTGCCTCCCCGCAGGCTGAAGCCAAAGCCTTTGTTGTCTCGCTCCAGGTCCACTGAGTAGAACTCAGCATCCTGATGGAGATGGACCACACACACACACACACACACACACACACACACACACACACATAGAAAGAGAGGGAGGGAGGGAGACATTTGCATCAAGGTTTGTGATTCAGATTTGAAGTGTGTGTGTGTCCTTTGAAGTGGGCTCCTATTTCGGGAGCATGGGACAAATGCCACCTTCAGGAAAGTCACACCTATTTAAAAGGTGTGCCAGACTGTGTGTATGTGTGTGTGCCTGCGTGTGTGTGTATGTGTGTACATGCATATGCTCAGGTGTAAGGATGCTGAATTATTGATGCCTTGGGCTCTAGGTGGACAAAGAGAGAGGGCACAGATAGAGAGAGACAGAGAGAAGGAGAGAGGGGCTGGGCACCACAAGGACAGGCAGACAGCCACAGCAGCTCCTGTCTTCACGCCCTCCTAATCTCCTCTGCTGAGGGATCAATGCTATCTGTGCGAGCCATCACCACACCGCCAGATTAATTCAGCAGTGAACACAGTGGACTGAGGGGTTACTTTGAAAGCAAACAGGCTTTCCTTAATGCAGGGACTCCGATAACGCCAGCAGGCGGACGAAAACGGAATAATAAATAAATAAAAATGCACTTTGCTTGTCCTTGGGAAGGTGGGTTGGTGGGTGGGTGTGGATCGGTTGATGCATGAAGGGACAGAGGAGGAATGGGTGCAATAACCAGCCGGATGGATGTATGAAAAGACAAATGTGGATGTGGGGAGGAAGTTGACAGGACGGATGGATAGATTGCTGGGTTGTTTGATGGAGACGTGCGACGGACGGATGTATGAATAAAGCGACTGGTGAAATGATGACTGGAGCGTCCTTCCTTACCTGAGCTGAGACTTGTGTCGGGGGTTGGGGAGGAGGGCCTTGCGGTGCTTTGAATTCAAACGATTCCTGTTTTGGTTTGGTGTTGTTCCTGCGGCAGAGAGATAGCAGCAGTCTGTGAGCCTGTTTACATCTGGTATTAACATGTGTCTTAGGTGATCGGTTCACAAGTGGACAAAGCTGGCAGTAGGTACGCATGCACCCAGTATGTCCCGGATGCATCTTTACATCTGGTGGCTAGGCCTCATATGGCTACATCTGGGCCGCATATGGCTACATTCTTTTAGAAGTGTGTACGCTAATGTGTCCTGGGCCACATAGGCGGAAGTATACAGTCAGGTCCATAATTATTTGGACAATGATACAGTTGTCGTCATTTTAGCTCTGTACACCACCACAATGGGTTTTAAATGAAACAATGAATACCTGCTTAAAGTGCAGACTCTCAGCTTTCATTTAAGGCTTTTTTCAAA
>NC_065529.1:21474170-21680715 GCF_006386435.1 Epinephelus moara
CATTGACTGTAAAGGATTTGCAACCAAGTATTAAAACTGACTGTTTAATTGATGATTATGTTAGTTTGTCCAAATACTTATGAGCCCTTAAAGTTGGGGGACTGTGTGAAGAAATGGTTGACATTCCTACACGGTTCATACTACATTTTTGAAAAAAGCCTTAAATGAAAGCTGAGAGTCTGCACTTTAAACAGGTATTCATTGTTTCATTTAAAACCCATTGTGGTGGTGTACAGAGCCAAAATGACGACAACTGTATCATTGTCCAAATAATTATGGACCTGACTGTATACTCATCTGTGCCTCAATGGCCTTGTTTTAAAGTGTGAAAGAACAAGAAGAAGCCGTAACAGAAAAGCGACAACACTGAAGAAGAAGAAGCAACAACAATAGGCAAAATGGATTCCTGTGGGCGGAGTACACATGGAATATGCTGTCTGATTTCAATTTGGGCCGAAGAGTCAGAACAGCAGAAACTGGATGCTTCAAAAAAGCAACACTTCGCCTGCTGAAACCCAGGGCAACGACAGCAATAGTGACAGTATGTACCTAGTCTGAGAATCAAACTTGAATTGTATCAAAAGCAGCAACGCAATTTCTTTGACACTTGTGATCCGATCACCCAAGACCCATTTAAAAACTAGGTGTAAACCCAATCAGAGCTAAATATAATAAAATCACTCATGGAACATGTTTCAGAAAGATAAGTATGACTTTAATCTAAATATTTTTGACACTTGGTCTAAAAACCAACATTTACAGCCATTTTAAAGGACTTTATTTCCCAATGTGCCCCTTACCTGGCCTCAGGTGCAGCCTGTTGCTGAGGTGTATGAGTGGTGGTTATAGTGGCGATCTTCTCCGCATTGGTCAACAAAGACGCATTTGACGACTCTGCGAAGGGAGAGAAAAGTAATTGCTTTTCATGTTAACCAGTGTAAGGCTTTGATTTTTCACACAGCCTGAGAACCTCTCTTCCTCATGCAAATACAAAAACCCTCCTCGCTACACTGAGCACATTTTATTGACATTTGCTTTTTTTTCATACAGCCTCTAATCTAATACATTATAATTTCTATAAAAATACTCCAATAGAAGTGTCTCTGGAGTCCTGGAAGACTCTTTGTAATGGGATTAAATTCATATTTCACACATGGAACACTTCTCATTTTTCAATGTGAACAGTGGTGCAGATTTAGCAGCTGTCAGCTACAAACATTAGCTGACCCACAGGGACCATCACCAGCCTCCAGGCCTCCTCCATCACTAAGCCAAGATCGGGGGCACCAGAATAATACAGCAGTTCACATTTGTGAAATCAATCATTTCAGTTGTGGTGAAACTGTGTTTCTTTTCCAAAAGGTGTTCATCTCACTGTAGACTGAAGCGTCTTCTGTCTGCCTGTGAATTGTCAGACAGGAAACATGCACACTCGCAGCCACTGGGGACGTAAAAGCTCCTGGTTATTCTGTCTTTTATTTCAACACTGATTCACTCATTTTGTGTTATCAATGAATCATGCTGGGCTGCAACAACAAAAACAGAACGTTATATTCCTCTTGCCGCATAAAGAAACCTCTCTTCTCCTTAACAACCTTATCTTTCTCAGCTATTTACAGGTATCCTTGATTCGATTACAACTCTCCACTCTCTTCTAAGTCCCCCACTCACTATTCCTCTCACGGTCAGTTCCCCTCTCATCTATTCATCTCCTCCACCTCCACCAGTCCCCTTAGAGCCTGTTGGCTTAACTCTTCGATTGCCCGTTGCCCACGAGGCACAAAGTCAACCAGTCAAGCTGCAGTGTGGGTGGAGCGAGAACCTTCTGGTTCTGGATGTATGCGAGTGTGTGATGATCGTTTCAGCTTGGCGCTCGGCATGACGTCCATGCTGAAAAAAAAACCACCCATAAGAATTTCTGGCATCAACCGCGAACTGTGTTGCAATCTCACATATTTTCGGTTGCTCATTTTTCACTTTCACAGCCTCAAATTTGTCCCCGTAAACCCCGATTCGCCCCTCCATCTGCTCATTTGCATAACCCACTCCTTCCATTCTGGTGCCTCTCTCCATTTATCTCTCCTCCAACTGTTTTCTGTCTGGAAATTAAATCGAATAAGCTCCGTTTCTCTCTGTCTTTCTGTTCCGCTCGCGACCCACCGCCTCTTTTCTCCCCACTCGCTTAAAAACATTCACAGAGCAAAGAAAAAGCACTGAGCTGTTTCTGTAATTTGTCTCTGGCCCTGGCAATATGCCCTCCCAGACCGGGCTGGGAGGGAGAGCAGGTACAATCAAAATGAGAAATTCAGGAGAGGGAAAGAGAAAGAGGAGTGGACGGGGAGAGAAAGGGAGAACAGATAAGAGAGGTGGGAGGGCTGTACTACACAATATACCCCAGCTTTTGCAATAAAAAAGGGCACATCATATCACCTCAGGCACGTCTGTCTCCCTTCTCATACACAATAGGAAGCAATGAGGTGAGCTTGGTCTGCGCGCCTCAAGTCTATGCTGCAGAGACATAAGCTTTGATAAAGGCATTAGCTGTCTGTGCATGCATTACTGTGCAGCAGCAGGAAGAGTTCCTGTTTTCCTTGGCACTGCAGAAGTGTTGAGCATCAGTCGCTACAAAACTCCGTCTGTGTTCCCACACGGGGGAGAGGTGAGCTCAATGGAAAGGAGCTGAACCTGACTTCACCTTGGAAGAACCTCTTGTGATGTATTCATGTCAGAAAGTTTAGACAAGATTGATCCACACAAAAATAGGCATGCTCAGTCATGTGTAAACAGAGGCTGAGAGAACAGTCACTCAGAGACACAACTTAGAAACACAAGCCACAATCTTTTCCTGTCACTCTCTCTGTCTCCGTGTCAGACGGCATCTGTTTGTTTGACACATGCACATAAACACAAACCAGAACTTTCCGATAAAGCATATCCAGTTATTTCTCTCCGACGCCTTCTCTCTTACTCTCTGTGTCTTCTTGGCAGAGCAATTTTGGCTCACTGTTCTCATCAAGCGCTTCGCGGTGGAAAAAAAAAAAAAACACCTCTTCATCCATAAGAAGTGAGCCGGAAAAAGCAACGAGCGGCGGACAAATAGCTCCAATTTCTAGCAGTGCGCAGGTTGACAGCGAGTATCGCCTTCCTCGCACACACACATACACTTAATTAAACAGCATTTGTGAAGCATGCCAGGGTGATCTGTCAGCACAATGTAGCGAGAGCTCTCAGCTGCACTGCACAACATACAGTGTGCACAAACTTTTCCTTAAAACCACTTTGACAAAAAAGACACACCCACATATACAGAGGAAGGTTTGCATCTCTCTCCCTCGCTCTCTCTCTCTCTCTCACACACACACGCACACACCTATCTATCAGTTAAAAGTGCGGGCATGCCAAAGGCAGAAATGCAAAAACTAGGAAAGTTCCCAAATACCCCAAAGAAGCAGTTCTGTCAACACTGCGGGGGTGTTCCAGTCACTTTGAAAGCAAGTGAAGAAACTGCAAGCTTTATATAACACTACAGTGCATACATAATAACCACTCAGGAAAGTGATGACTTGTCCTGCTCCTCAGATACACTCAGACTACGAAATAATACTAACAATAGTTGATGATTGTGTGGTTGCAAAATTTGGCAGTCCTACTTGGACAACCTTCATGAACAAGCTCTTAATATTTTGGTGAGATATGAATTTTTGGCTGAGAGCCACCGACTGAGTGGGATACTGTCAGAATGTGCTGGCTGGCAATATCCCACGCTGTTGCAAGGACCTTGAAGGCACCTTTAAGGACCCTGAGGTTGCTGGGTGCCCACTCTGGCAACAGTTCATCAAGTAAATCGAGGCTATTAAACAAATAAAATCTCAAATGATATTAAACCACTCTGTAAAGTGGAGTCCTTGACTGTCATTATCTACTCACCGTCTCCAGGGATGATGCGTAGTGTGACGGTGTTCCCGGCCTCCTTGATGAGGTTGACGATGTCAGAGTGGGACTTGTTGGTGATGGAGCACGAGTTCACGGCCAGGATGCGGTCGCCGACTTTCAGCTTCCCGCAGCGGTCTGCCGGGCTCCCCTCGATGATGCGCCCTATTTTGTGGGGCATGGCCACACATGCATTGCCAGCTATGGTCACCATTGACATGTTGGAATGTGTGATTTTGTGTGTGTGTGTATGTGTGTGTTTGGAGAGAGAGAGAGAGGAGGGAAAGGAAATGGGAAAGGGGGAAAAGGAGTAGAAAAAGAGGATCAGAAGGTTAAGGGTTAATTCACCGACAGCCAACAGCCAGCCGAGCCGCAGTCACTGAGAGAAGCTGATCAGAAAAATGGCAGAATGTAATGCAAGCGTTGGCAAAGAAGGGCAAATGTGCTCTGCGAAGAAATAAGAGACTCTGTTATACCGTCGTTCTGAGACCTTTCCTGTATTTCTTTAAGAAATCATTGAAAAAACTAATTTCCAATGTGTTCATCCTCCTCCCCCCTCTCTGCCTAAAATGGGTATCATTATTATATTTGCATGAGAGTCTCTCAGCAGCAGAAAGCTAATAATGAAAAAAACTGTGTTGTGTCGTCTGCAACCCAAACACCTGCACCTGCAGAAAGTTGGGGACGACAAACATACATCAGAGCTGACATCTCACCAACTACCCTGAGGTCTCTCTGTTTCTCCTCCTCCCTCCCGCCCTCCCTCTCCCCCTCTGTCTGCAGTCTGACATCAGTCACTGCAGAGAAAAAGAGCGTGCAATCACTCCTTCCTTTCAAACTCTTCCAATTTCTCCCCTTCAACAGCCTTCCTCTCTTTTTATTCCACTACAAACTTGTCTAACCCTGACCTCCTCCTGTCTTTCTAACTGAATCTAGCTGTAAAATATTGAGTGGAACAGTAGATGACAGAGAGAAGAAAAGAATGACTAAGGTGCTGTAGCATTTCTGAGCGATATAAAGTGCTTTTCCAAATACTAACAGTATGTGTGGACTTGGTTTCATGTAACCAATGGGTTTCCATTAGAGTTTATGTGTCAGGTCAAATCAAATAAAGCTTATCTTCAGGCCCATGCGTTCGACTCTGGCCTGTGAAAAAGGCGCATTGCCACTTTGTAAGCCAACCTGGAAAGTTGAGTATTTTTCAGGCCTTTTGAGTCCACCCACACTGACAGAGATAAGAGCACAGAGAAGAGTGGAATGCCATAGTGGTGTAGGCAGAGAGCCATGGCAGTAGGGCAAAGAGTGCACCGCATAGAGAAGACACTACTAGTTTGAAAAAAAAAAAGCAAAGTGGAGTCAATTTGAACGGCTTTATATGGGGATGTGCAAGATCAAACAGTAAACACTGTCACATCTGAGTTTCAATGATACAATTATGCCGCTATGAGCTAAGTGATGCAAAATAACCTAAAAATGTAGACAAGGGGATATTAAGTCTCTGATGCTGCGTTGTAAAATAAATAAATATTATTCACACCGATCACTTCCCCTATTTATCCTGCTCGCAGAGCTCATTCTCATTATGTTGTCATTAGGCTTTTAGTGCCAACCTGCTCAGCAGAAGCCATTTAAGTTCAGCTGAATAATACAAATGCCTTATGTAAGACCCACTTCACTTGTGATCAATTATGAAAGCCTTGTGCGAGTGTAGCAGCAGCTGCGGGCGAAGAAAGGGTTTCAGTGTCTTGGTCTGACAGGCTCAGACGAAAATGAGAAAGAAGAACCACTTCTTTGAAGAGTGTTGGTATTGATCCGGTGGGACTGTAAATAGCCAGAATCGGTGCTGGTTGTCAGGCTATTTAGTGTTCGGTGGTTTTATGGATGATACAAAAGCAGCCCATAAAGGAGATAGGAAGATAAAAGGCCCCAGTGATGAGGAGAAGCCAGAGTGTGTTTCATGTTTTGCTGAGTGGAACTGATTTTGGCAATATTTGCATGTGCAATCAACAACTGTGTGCCTGAGGGTATTTTGTAATTTAAAACACTTATAACAGAAAAGGGTGGCATGTCTTACCGAAGGTGGTGCCAGCTTCGGGCCGTGACACCGAAGAGACGATGACGAAACCGAATCCTTCGTTCTCGCCGCGGCGGATCTCCACGTCGTAGGGCTGCAAGGTGGAGGAGGCGTTGGAGATGACATTGGGGGGCTGAGAGGCGGTGGTGGGGACTGCTGTAGCGACCACAGCGTTACCGCTGCCTCCTGCCCCTCCGCCCCCTCCCCCGCTGCCGATGCCTGAGGTGGAGCCGCTGCCGGAGCTGACAGTGTTGAGGGAGTTCTGGCTGCCCTGCGGGGTGCGCTTCCCTATCTCCTCCGTCAGGCTGGGCGCCTGGGTGCTGCTGTGGTGGGAGGATGCCGGCGATGGAGGCACATCTCCCTCTGCTTTAACTAGAGGTGGCAGGAGGAGGACAAGGTGAGAAAGACGCAGATATACAGTGAAGGTGGGAGAGGAAACGGTGTGAATCACAAGAGAGGAGAAAGATTTATGGACGGAATAAAGAGGAACAAATTGTGGACAGGGAGGTGAGACAGAACAGATTCAGGAGATGACACGAGAGAAGATCAGCAAGAGAATGAAGGGAAACAGATAAGTATCAGGCCAGACAGTGTTACACAGCAACTTCAGGAGATAATAGAACAGAAAAAGCAGAGTAAGAGATCGCTGCATAATAAGGCAAGATATGACAACACAGCAAAATGTTACATCATCTGCACAATCTAAAAAGAATAAAAAAGATTGTAAATAAACACGAGCACTTTTCTCTCTGAACACAGCGAGTTTACGCTGATATGATAAAAAGACAAGCTGGCAAGACAGCTTGGGCAGAAGAGCCTCTCCAACAATCGCTCCTCTGATCTGTTTTGAACAAAAGATGGACTAAGGACGCGGCCTGCCTGTTGTATCTGGACATTTCATTCCACATTTCATTTCCTGTGCAGCTGCTCACGGAAGGCGCCTCATATTGTCGATGCTCTGAGGCAGACGGGGAGCAGCAATGCACTAATGTCTGGCCGCTGTCATCGGGCCGAAGGTTGACCACCCTCTCCATCATATTTATGGCCCTTTCTTTATCGCCTGCTGAGGAGCAGGGTGGAGCTGAGCAGAACGGTGAAATGGGCGGGGGCGTTTGCTCACAGTAGCGACTGAGCTCTTCCAACCGTTACACACCCAGACTATTATAGAGGAAGGCAAGCCCATAGCACATAGCAAGCACGTCCCCGGGCCCCTGATGGAATAGCGCTAAATATAAATGGGGCCCTTGGCAATGTAAAGTGCTTCTCGGCAACTGAAAACTGCAACATATAACTGTAATCATATAACAGAGTCAGATACAAATGAGGAAATATGATACTGGTTGGAAAATGGATTCACTGAATCATTAAATACACTGCTGATAAAATATGAAACAATTTCTGACATGCTCAAATATGTTAACGGCAACCTCGAGAAAATGTTTTATTAAATCAATTTATATTTATCCATCTATGTATAGAGGGATTTGTTGAACATCGACTTTTCTGAACCTGTCAGCAGGTCTCTGATACCCCTTTTCTACTATTGCAACTAGTTTTTTGGTTCGCTAGATACCAGAGCTACTTTGGTGGCAAAGGGGTTTGACAGCCTAAGCTGCTCCCTCATCTCCATCCCTCTCCCTTCTTACCGGCGTAGTTGGTTTTGCGTCGCACAGTGAGGTTGACGTGGCCCTGCTTGGCAGCCTGCTGCATCAGTTGCACCACCAGTTGGTGAGACTTGCCCACCACTGCTGTGCCGTCCACGCATATCAGTTCATCGCCGGATCGCAGGCGTCCGTCCTCGTCTGCCGCACCATACTTCACTATGTGTCCGATGTAGATCTGAAAAACAAAGCAGATGGAGACTTGTGAGACTGTGTGAACACATGTAGATGATAAACACATAAAGACAGATACTCTGCTGTATTCATATATATATATCAAACAATAAAAAGATGTCCTGGCTGTTACAGCAGGCATAGAGTTGGCATGATACACAGGTCTGCTCCAATTTAAACCTTTAATCTTTCTCCCAGCCTGCTACAGTAGTCGCCCCAGCTCTAAGGTAAATCATTATTTCTTTTTCCTTCAAAAAACGCACTGCAGGCCAGTGAACAAGAACAAACAATTTTGCCTCTTTAAGAAAGGGAAGAAAAAAGTGGTGTGTTTGCGAGATGGGTGGTTTTCTTTTTGCGTTGGCCAGATCAAAGAGAAACTGTGCTGTAAAAATCACTGATATGAAGCTGATAAGAAGCTCAGCACAGGAGACGGAGAAATAGAAAAACAGACCCTATAGACGCTGCGAAGAAAGCGGCCATTTCATCAATCAGGTTACTGAATCCTGTCAGTTCTACTTTATACATTTCACATAAATATTGAAATTGATAAGCAAACTAGAGACAATAGGCTGTGAAAGACAAAAGAGTGCGAGAGAGACTCACCGGCTCTCCTGGCTCATTGCCTCCGAGGATCCTGAAGCCGAACCCTGTGTCCTTCCTCCACAGGAAAATGTCCTGCTCTTGGAAGTCTGGAACTGTAAAATCAACAGAGCACCATTAATATCTCTGCATTAAAACAAACAGCCAGCCCAAGGGGACTTCCTGTGCCCTGCACCAGCACAGGAAGAGCTCAGCACCAGCATGCCGTCAGCCATATAGTAGAGTCCCTCAATATCACCCTATGTAGTCACAATTTCATGCTCAAGCTTTATCATAAAAAGGGCTGCAGACAAAGGTATGGCCATAATGGATGCACCCATTGTTCTCGGGGAATCAAACCACCCGACTGCTTATGTCAACACGCAAATATTCATCCTCCCAACTGTTCCAAGCTTTGTCACTAAGATAGCACTTTGCACAAACAATCTGTCTGGAGGCTTTGGGAAAAGAACAAACAAGTGATCCATCAAAAGATAAAAAGGATCTATTTTGGGTAAAGAGCATAGGTATAGAGCTTAAATAAACTGTCAGAAGCCAGACAGGCTGCCAAAACAATTCAGAGCACCCTCAATCACTGCTGCCATAATTAGAAATGATCAGGGTGAAATTCCACTCTGATGTCTGAAATAGCTCAGTTTTATGTTCTCTGAGCTTTTTAGAGCGTTCTCAGTGACGTTCCCACAGACTGGACGTTACTATTTGAATGAACTCCACTGTTTCTTTTACAAAGTGACATGGAGCTCCATTTCTACTCCTCCATATGTTGAAGAGCTCTTCCCACCCAACACAGGTACTAATACATGCTCCAATAAGCTATATATTATTGAGTATGGCTAGTTCACACTCCAGTCCTATGCACAAGAGAGAAAAGCAAGTGTGTGCAAGTCACCATAAAAGGTGCTGTTCTATGAAACAACAAATGACAGCTCATGGTTAATGTATCAGTAGAGATGTGAGGGGGGGTTATCTTAGTGTACACATTAGCTTCTTTTGAGTTAAGTGTGACAGGGCTGCATGATTGATCATTGAAAGATCTTAATTTGATTCAGGCATGTACACAATCTCATTACTTACGGAGAGCGATTTTGCTATATTTCCTTTGGAGAGTTGCGTATTCAGAATGATATGTATATGATACATATAATATTATGTCTCTACTGCAGCACACACAAATGCACTTCAAGGCTGACAGACTCTTAGGGCGCATTCACACCAGGATGGTTTGGGGGACTCGGTTCGACTGGGCAGGGAAAGCCGAAAAATTTCACACCTTCATTTGGTTCGGTTCCCTTTCACAATACACTTTTAAAAGCGGACTAAACCGCCTGGACAGCTGCTCGTTTGGAGTCTGTATTGCCTGAAACGACCACTGACCAGGAAGAAAAAAAGCATGAGGAAGAAGAAAACCCGGCTCATCAACTGGCCAGGACCGGAAACGGAAATTCTTCCCCTTCAGCCAGCTTGGTCACCACAAAATCACCAAAGACCAAAATGCACCGTGCTCTACGTCACTTCCTCTCTTTGGTTCACTGGATAGTCCATTTGCATTGCACCAGGGTTCACTTGCAAGTGAACCGAGACCCCCAGTTTTCAAGTGGACCAGGGTTCGCTCGTTTGATCGGCACTAGAGTTTGAGTGAGCGGTCACACCACTTCAAAATGAACCGAACTATCTGTGGAAGCGGACCATGGTTTGTTTAAAGCGGACCAAATAGCACCAGTGTGAATGCGTCCTTAGCGAATCTATTGCTCAATGAACACTCAACCTATTAAATTTGCCACAAATTTATCTGAGAAGTCGGGCTGGGTTGCCGCAAAGAGTGTAGGCCAGAAGTGTCCAAACTTTTTTGAATAAGGGCCAGATGAACGTGAAAATACCTTGATTCTCGCATCAAATGGGTTTTTTTTTAAAAAAAGTGAGACAAATGCAACCTTTTTATCTTTTAATGAACTGTTACTACTTGATACCTGTCTACAAACTGTATGATAGTCCTATCATTGTGAGGTGAAGGGTAAAAATGTGAAGTGATCTTGCTTGATTGAACAATATTGTGTAAAGGGCCATATATAGTATATTTTGAAAGTCAAGCTGAGGGCCGATTAAAATTGGTCTGCGGGTCACAATTAGCCCCCGGGCCAGACTTTGGACATGCCTGGTGTAGGCTATGGCTTTTCTAACGCGCACTAACGTTACTGTAAATGAATGTTAGCTCAATCAGAGATATTCAGAGGTTTCCCCGCCATTACAGCTTAGACACCATTTGTCCAAATGTAAACACAATGTGGAGAGTACTGTTAGCTATCGAGCTGGCTAACTAGCATAATTCACGCCAACATATTTAAGCATATCTGGCAGCTGCTACACCTCATTGCTGTCCCACTCCTCACAACCTTCTTCCAACTAGCATCCCAGCTAATGTTAGCTAGCCACATGACCCGCCCTTCACTCCCTCTGACTGGTTAGTACTTGTTGCTTTGGTTGGTTGAGTTGGTTCGGATTAAGTGAGACAAGTGAGATTGGTTAGGGTCAGGGTGGGAATGACAGGGTTAGCCTGTTCTCATTCTCGGAACCCATCGGCTGTATTCGGCGTCTGACTTGTGGCAGACGGTGATACACCCTCTGGGGGCAGACCCCCGATTTTTTGGCATTCCGGTTTGATTTGGGCGGAGGAGGCGAATTTCCGTTTCCGACTTCCGTTTATATATAAGTAAATATGCTGAACCATTGCGATGGATTCAGAGTTTGCAGTGACGCCAATTATGTTCCGCCTCGTTGGTTCACTGCATGGACCGTTTAACCTTGCAACAACTGCAGCTGGCTCAAACGTGATTGGTGAATATCACGCAGACTACAAACAGCCTACAACCGGAAACCAGGGCTCTTCTGCTCTTCTTCTGGAGGCAAGATCTCCGGGGTTTGCCTACAGACTCTACATTCACTGAATGTAGAGCCTGTATATAGAGACTGCCTGTTCTAGGCAGAGTAAAGCAGAGGGTCATGCCTTTGCCAACAGAGGTTAAAAACAAAACTCTCCTCCACTAGCATCTCAGCTAACAGCACTGTTTTTATGATACATTCATGCACTGCGTGACAACAGAGCAACTGGTTAACACTAGAGAGAGACAAAAAGTCTAAATGTTTGCTTTGTTTCTTTGTAAAAAAAAACCTTTACTGACAAGACATTCGATAGTGTAAATAGCAATGATTTGTTTTGGCTATAGAAGAAAAAAGTGCTTTCACTGAGAATCATGACCCCACTCTCTTTCTAAAGTGTGTGTATACCTTATCCACACATTCATGTTATGTGCATGCATTTGTATGGTCGCAGCTGTGTTGTACGGGCTGACAAACATGCACCTCTGAGTAAACTCCCGGGGAGATTTCCTTTCGCTCCAACACAGGCCACTGCTGCCAAGGCCACTAAAGCCACTAAGAGGCGGTGGGGTGGCAGAAGGCACAAACAGCCTGCTCCCAATCTGTTCCTTCAGTCAACAGTTTAAAATCTCTGAGGAATTAAGCTATCCCTTCCAATCTATCACAGTGTAACTGTGGAGGAACTGGGGGAGGAAAAGTCATAGGGTAACTGTCGCATTCCGCACCTGCACTCTGTGGGTTCAACTGCACAGTTACACCCTGCTCCTGTCGATTAATAGATCCATAAGTGATCCCCGCAGTGAGGCAACTGGGCGTGAATCAATCAATATTTTACAAAGATGGGCAGACCTGTGCAGAGCTATGACCATGGACTGCAAATAACGAGCGCGGATGTTTCAAACAGTGAGGAAATTAAATTGGGAACAAATCAAAATGAAGGCCAATAAAGCGCAAGCAAGTTTCCTATCCTCTCTGGCCCAGATATTTTAGAGCAGGTAAATGCTGTGCGAGTTTTTGGGGGGGAATTTTTCTGCAAATGGAAATCGCTCACCACATGGTGTGTTTAAAGACCTTGATCTTGGCAGAACTTTTCATTACAACGAATGTTGCGTAGAGAAATGTCTCTGCTGTAGCTGAGGCCTGAGCCCTATGGGGTGCACAGAGCAGGATTTTAGGCTGAGAGCTCAATGCGGCGTGAGGAAGTGGAGGATTTACACCTGCTGGTACAGGTCAGCTGTCCCCCTTGTCATTTTCTCTGCACTCCTCTCTGCTTTTCTATTCCTCGGAATCCCTTGATCTCCCAAAGCTTGACCTTTCTCTTAACGTTTCTCTTTTACGTCCCATTTCGATGTTTCTGTCACATCTCTCATCGTTATCCTTTGTGTTGTCTTTGTAGTCCTCCCATTTGCACAGAGCAAACTGGCTCAGGCAATTTAGCAAACCCCTGTTGAGACTCCATCACTTTACGACAGGTGTGTCGACATAATCCCCCCTTCCTCTTGGTTTCTTCCACTCTTTATCACTATTTCCTTTTCAAATCAAACACTATTGTCCTCTCAGCCCTTCGCGGCAGCTTGCCAACAGGCGTCTGCACTACTAGCCCACGCTCAGCCCTTCTCTTCACAGTCTTTTTCATAGGCATCTAAATAATGAAAATCCCTGACAAGTGGCGCCTGGGAAAGTGATTAGATGTTAAGGTTTCTCAGCCCTTACAGACTCCTGTTTTTTCTCTTCCTCTCCTGTTTTTTTTTTTACTTGACAGCCGATCTGAGGGTTATTCTTTTTAATTGGAGCTATCCCCTCGCTTTGGCAAGGCTAGTCAAGGAGGAGGGGGGATATGCAATCCACTGACATCCACTCCACTATTGCTGCTAATTATACGCCTGCATGTCTCTTAAGGGAAGTCTAGTGTAAAAGTGTGTCAATGGTGGCAGCGTCGACAATTGGACCACGGTGGCATCTACAGTAGTACCTTTTAAACGACTGGACAAAGAACATGTGGGAGACTAGTACCCCTTGGATACTTGTCGGAAATCAATGCTAACTTTGTAGCTTTGAAGAGCTGCTTTAAAGGGAATAACTCAACATTTCGGGAAATACATTTATTCACTTTCTTCTTGCAGCAAGTTAGATGAGAAGATTGATATCACTCTCATGTGCGTACATTAAAGTTGCAGTGTGCAGTTATGGACAAAGATGGTTTATTGTTGAGTCTCATCCCCCTCTCCGCGCCAACCCAAAGCATAATGTGGTAATGATACTCAAAAATCAACTCCAGAATTGCAAACTCTGCCTTTAAATATAAAGAAAGAACCAGTGGGCAATTAGCTTAGCCTAGCACACATACACAAAGCAAAGAAAATTTGCTAACCTGCCCTACAGAGTAAAACAAATCTGCCAACCATGTCTTGTTTGTTTAATTCGCACACGTACAGAAATGTAAAAACTTCTTTGAACAAAGCCAGGTTCACTGTTTCCGTCTGCTTCCTGTGTGCTAAGCTAAGCTAAGCTAACTACCTTCTGATTCTAGCTTTACATTCAGTGCACAGATATGTGAGTGGTATCGATCTTCTCAAGACAATGAATGAACTCTTTTAATTAAACATTAAAAAAAAACAACCACATCTCGTTAACTTAAATGTGTATCAAACAGTTCTGTTTCCATTCTTACCTCGATGTGAATACTTGGGAATATTAACCCGTTACTTACATGCACAAGACTTATCTCTTATCCCAAATCTTGCTCCAAAACGTGCAGTACCATTTAAACACACCAAGGGTCTCCACTGAGCCACCAGCCCCATGCAGCCCCTCATCCAACCGCCACCAAAAATGTATATACTTACGCCTACTTTCATACATGCTCCTGGACTGCGCCCAGATCTTAAAGGGGTCCGGTTTTCTTTGGATGGTCCCGTCTGCTGGGGAGTCCTGGGGCGGCAGGCCTGGCAGGGGCTGAGAGGGGGGCGGGGGAGCGATGCTCTCGCTGAGGGGGGGCGCCAGGGACGGGTGCACGGGCGAGTCTGTGTGGGTGCTCCGGTGGCTGGAGACACTATGCTGGGAGCTGTTCTGACTGTCCTTTCTCGACAATTGCTGTTGAAGAAGCAGATGGATATTATTTGACAACTGAAAGTCAGCTGTGTCGTACACCTGTGAACACGGAGGCCGAACTGAGCGCTGACAGACTGGTAGAGACAAAAAAAAATTACTGCATGCTCAGCAGTGTAGAAGACAAGAGGGATGAAGATTAAAGAAGAATACGGAAGAATTTTGGATTAAAGATCAGACAGATTAAAGATTGCTGCTCCTTAGGGTAAAAGGGAGCAGAACCTAAAGTGTATAATGTCAACCATTGTTGTGTTACCATTCAGCACAAAGAATAATCAACCTGTTTTATTCAGGGAATTATTTTAGCAAAGGGAGAAAAAAAAGACCTCAATGGTTTCTCATGATTAAGTCATTCAGCTGTGGGAGAAACAACTGTAGCTCAGCTTACGAGGTTACATTGCCTATTCCTTTTGTTTAACAGAGTGGAATGTATTAACAAGGAACTGCATCCCCTGCTGCATATGGAGAGATATTCACAGTGAATAAAGCACTCGTGGGGTTTGAAACGAAGGGAGGGTTTTACTGGTGAAGCCAGAAATGTAAAACTCCCCATAAATTGCCACTGGCCCCTCAATAACATGGGCACTTAAGCACCTGCTCGAGGATTTGAAGGGAGTGGTGCTTGAGCAGGGTAAAGCACATACAATCCTGAGCTCAAGTACAAGTAAAAATCCTTTCCATGACCCTTGTCACACTATCGTTCTTTACTGTCTCGTCTTCACTATTACTCTGCAGATTTTCAAAAAAAGAAACCAGCGCAGGGAAAGGGTTACAGGCCGAGAACGAAAACCAAGATATTTTGAGACATTAAGAGAAAATGACAGCAGTTCTGTCTCTTCACGTCACGTGACCTCCCAGTACTTCAGATGTGGTGGACTAAAATACACCAGGAAGGGGCGGAGGCAAGCGGCTCATCTGTTCTCAAATATCAAAGTGTTTGGCCTTCAAAGTGCAGCCGTGTCTTCAATAAATTCAAGACTCATTACTCCCTGAATCAGCCTGATACACCTCTGCAATTCATGTTTATATTCATCATCCTTGTTAGACATAAAAGGAGCTTGACTCTTTGGCAAATAACCGTGGATCCAGCTGGAATGCTTACTCTACCCAGTGTAACCTCACAGGCTTGTGCGGTGAAATAAAAATCAATGCATTCCTATAATTAGTCACAAATGCAGGCCGCGTTAGGTGCTAAAGTCAGACCTCAGGACTGATGCTTCCTCCTGACCGCAAAATGATTTTTTCGGTCACTTTCATTCCATCAAACAAAATGGTGCCTCCATTAGCCAATGAGGCAGCATGTTTTTTTGTTTGTTTGTTTCTCTCGCTCAGTTAGATGTATACAAATTCCAAATGCTATCCCCCAATCAAATGAAAACAAATCTCTTGCTCTTGATGGATCTATTAGATTTGACCTTCTGCAGTCATTGGGTTCTCCCTCTGTGCTCCGGGACTGGTCTAATACATTGGTTTCTGCTGCTCCAATAACTTATTAAGGAGACAGGAGATGGGGAGGAGGGAGGCAGGGAGGGCTGGGGCAATGAAAACAAATCCTTGCTGCTTCCTCAGACTCAGCTCAATCCTTGATTTGCCACCATCAGGCCACACTTAGGTTCAGAGCCTCGATGCATCACAGCATGAGCGGTCATCTTTCACGTGTTTTGTTGCACATTAACAACCAAACCTTATTTTAAAGCATCATGCATTAACTCTATTATCATCCTCAATTTATCTGCTATGAGAATGCTATACCATCACCACTATTACCAAACTCATTACACACCCAGCACCAATACCACCACACCTCATTCCCCAAAACTTTCACCCCATCTCAACAACATCACATACCCTCCTAGTGTAATCTCTGTATGGAGGAGCCAGCTCAAAATCATCCTGCAAAACAAAAATTGACAAACACACGTTCAGTCAGAAACAGTCAATGGGGTCCCTCCGTTAATGCAGCAGATATCACAGGATGAGGCCGACGCTCAGCTGTGATCCCACATTCAACTCTCACACTGCAAGCTTAGCACCCTGCACGATGCGATCATCAGCGCGTTAGCAACCCAGCTCACGCTGTGCATCAAAGCCCCTCGTCCCAGCCCCCGCCAGAGAGGAGGAGGAGGAGGGAGGGGGGGCTGATGTGAAGCTACAGGGATCCACCCCCGCACAGCACAGCATCCCATGTCTACAAACAGACCCACAACATCAGCACAAGTTACACCTTGGAGGGAGAGAGAGATGAGGTAGGAGAGGAGAGGCAGGGAAAGTGAGCCAAATATCCATCTGACAGATACACCATGGAGGACAGGAGCGTGAAGGATGGATGAGAGAGCTTATAGCTTATAGAAATAAAAAAACAACTACTTACCAGTTTGGGGCTCTTTTTTGCAGGTGCCACCCCTGTGAAGCCAGACAGAAATGGGAAAAAAAGAAAAAGGAGAAGGTTATAAATGTAGTTTTAGTGTATCATCCATGTTTAGAAAAAAGGAGAATGCAAAAAAAGGAAGGAAAAAAACAACAACGCAGACTCCAAAACAATATCACAACAGTGCTCATCTAGCCCTCGTCTCCTTCTCCCTCCTTTCCTCTCTTTCCCTGCTTGGTTCCTTTGCTCGCCCATCCACGGCTGGGGTTTGAGGAGGAAGGGAGGGGAGGTGGGTGGAGGTGGGGGGGCAGGCAGCGCGATCTATCTGCATCACTGCCGCGGCCAGCGCTTGGCTTGACTGGTGCAGCGGAAGACTGGGGCCAGCCCCAAGGGCTAACCCTGCGCTTGCCAGAGCCTGGCTACCCGACGGTGGCGCACGCATGTGAGTGAGTGTGTGTTTGAGGCAGGAAAGTGAGAGTTTAAGAGGAGAGGACAGAATCCTGGAGAGCAACTAAGCCAGAGAATAAAGAGAGATGAGTAGAGAGGAGAAAAGCGAGCTGTGCTCTGGAGTTCCTGTCCGTAGCATTACCCATGGAGAAGGAGTCCAAGATACTGAACATTAAATTATAGGCAACCGTCAGTTCCCCTCTTACTGAGACCATCTTCCTGTGTCCGCTGAGCGCCGCGCTCCGCTGTCGAAGGCTCCAGCATCTATAGGCAGTTGCAGCGTCCTCCCCGTCTCTCCCTTTCCTGCTGCCTTTTCCTTTTTTTCCCTCTCTCTCTCTCTCTCTCACCTCACTGCACACTGTCCTCCCTCCCTTTTCTTCCCTCAGCATCATCACCCACCCTCCCTCCCTCTTCCTCTTTCTCTCTCCCCTCCATCTCAGTCTCCCTCCCACCCCCACATGCTGGTAAACATCCACGCAGCTGCACACACACACACCCGCACACACACACACGACACACGGGCATCAGGCGGCTCTGCGCGGCGCTCCCCGACACAAATCGAAGTGTGCTTAAAAGGTATGACAGACGGGGTTCTGCCTGAGTGAGCAGTGACCAGAAATATCATCACGGAAATATCATTATCGCGTAGAAGCACACAAAGAAAAGACTGACGGGTGACTAAAATGCTAACACAGCCTGGATCTAGCCAGGGAAATTTGCTCCTTAAGCACATCACTGCCCTCTCCCCCTCCCTCAGTCCCTCCCTCCCTCGACTCTGCATGGAATAAACAGTTGTGTGAAGTTATGGAAATGAGAGCTGGAGAGGGAATGGATGAAACAAAGAGGAAATGCAAGACTTGGGGTGCGTATTTACCTCTATAAGATTCAAAATTCAACAAAGGGTGGAGCAGGAACCACACACACCTCTGACATACAATAGGGGTGTGTAACACATGTAAAGCATGAGTGAGGCTAGGCGGCGTCTGATCTAAGAAAATGGGCCACTATTGTGTGTCAATCCTTTAGGGAAACAGAGAGGATAAGATCTTACACACAAACACACACACACATACGCGCTTGTGTCTTTATCTCTCAGACATCTGGGTTAATTCACAACTGACAGCTCCAACTGTGTTGCGTCTGCAGCTTTTTTTCCTCCTCTCCTTCCTTTCCTCCCCCACCATCCTTCCCCTCGTCTCTCTCCCCTTTTCACCCCCCCTTTTTTTTCAATCAATAGGAATCATTCATTCAGGAGCACATAAATCACGACGCGGACGCAGATGCACACTGTCAATCCCGAGGTATTCTCTCCGGGCTAAGCATGCTGTCAGTCAAAGTGTCAGGCTGGCGTTTGATTATCCTTCATCTATCCACTGCAAGTGATCTGCTGCTGCCGTCCGTCAGTGTCTCTCAGCGCGCTCTCTCTCCAAGCTTTTCGATCAGACACACCCGTGGAAACGAAAAACAGACCCGGGTCGATTCAGGTCTTCAAAACGCACTGTGCCTGCTTCCAAATTTCTTGGATCTTACTGTAAATGTAATATCACTAAATGAGATATTCATTTAAAGATACTGAGCTCAATCTCACTGCGAGGCCTTGATGCCCTTTGACAAATATCTATAAACAAATTAAAGTCAAGGAAGACGAAGCTGTGCGCAGGTTAACACTCCACTGGTAGGCAGAAGCAGTTCTTTTTTCCCCCCTCATCTGTGTGTAAAGCACCACAGTGTGTTTGAAGCCCCCAGATCAAAAGGTATTGTGGGTGTTTGGGCCAACCTCCAGTGCTAATTACATACAAGAGGGAGGAAAGAGCGGTTTTGGACAGGTGGGCGATCTCGGCTGGCCCGCGCACTGAAAGCCTGAGTGAGAGAGTGTCGACTGAATTCTCCGCGCCTCCAGCTCTCGAATAATGGACCAGGGCTGCTGTGGGCTCCCCCTACATCTCATTTCATTCTGCTCACTAAATTTTAAAATGTGTGGCAGAAAATGCATTATCAACAGTGAGAAATGAAGGGCTGCTCAACCTACGGGGCACCGAATTTGTATGAAGTGTAGTTTTTATGATTAATGATATATTAACTGATTATTGTGAATTTCAATGAAGCCAAAATAATGAAGTGTCCAGTGTATTTGAGGGTTGCAGTAGAAATGTTTTTATCGAGCTTGACAGAATAACTGTTGTGTTGTTTCACTGCCTAAGGAAAAACTCAGCGAACACAACTTGTTTTCCTCCGTGTGACAGCTCCACACAGCTGATTAAGGTCCAACAGTTTGGGCGCAAGACGACAGTGCAAACGCGCGGTGGAGTCTTTTGCAAACACGGGGAAATAAAGTGTGGTGGAAGCACCGACACACAGAGTTAAAGAGCTGCGCACTGTAGAGATGAATTCTGCAAAAATAGCTCCCAGAGGAGGTTTGGATTAATTGCGTTTAGCTGAACTGGGTTCAGGCTGACAAGAGGGACTGTACCCTCGACTGTACGTCTCCCTTCAGCAAATGGGAGCTGTTGCAACAACCTGGCAGCACAGCAGTCACTAAACGGAAGCCATTATTAAGCAGATTATGTTGTCTGTCCACGGTGCGCGAGCGTATGTGTGTGTGTGTTAGACGTGTTGGTAGATCTCGGCTAGGAGTGATGGCTTCCAACAGGCAGGTCCATCTGTCACCGTGGCGACAGTGCCTGGTGACCGTGGGGAACTGACAGACAGTCTCCAAGGAGTGAAAGGCTCACATCAGCTGTGTACATCAGCGGCCAGGATGTGACAGCCCTGCAGAGTACAGCTTTATTTAGCTTTCTCTATGTGTGTGTGTGTAAACAGTGAAATTAAATGTGACAAGAGCGTACCAATGTGACTAAATGGAAAGCAAAGATGACCTGGAGAGCATGTATGCATAAGTTAAAAAAAAAACAAAACTGGATGGAACATTTTTCTTGCGAGTAAGCCTGTGGTGCTTGTGACAAAAAAATAGCAACACCTAGGAGTGTGTTTCCACTGTATCGAGCCTTCTATGGCTTTTAAAAAGCAGAGGTGAAATCCCCTCCTCCCACAGCTGCACACATCCATCCAGAGGAGACCCCGGTGCAGATTATGTGCAAGAGCATTGTCATAGAAACAAAGGATGGTGCTCTGGTGGAGATTTACAACTCGCCCAGTAGCTATGGAGGTGTGAAGACATGGGAGATAGGTGGGGGCTGAGGGAGACCGAGGCTCACCTTGTCCCCTGTGCAACAAGCAGTGATTCACAGGCACAAGCCTCCGGCAAACCGGTGTGAGCCGAGGTGAATCGTGGGCACCTAGCGGGCAGACCGCTCCCCCCCCATCATTGCTTTTCAGGACTGCAATGCTGTTCGTTATGGTGCCAGTCAGCAGAATTTTTAATGCGAAGCGGGCAAAAATACGACGCTTCCTGCCCATACAGTGAATTGATTTCCTGCTTTGGTCTGCGCTGGGACCCATCATCAACGTTTATCTCTTTCTAATGGGTGTGCACAAGACTGTCCACATTAAGCAGGCCTTGTGAATGTACATGCCGGTAACTGCGAGTTTGTTTATGTGGGTTATGTAAGTTCACGTAATTGCGTTCGTGCCTATCAGCATGTGTCCTCAAAGAACACTAGTCTGTGGAGTGCTTTTTGACAGGAGGCATTTACAAGCTGTCTGCTCACTTGCCTGACATTATGCCAATAGGAGCTATATACCGTGGCAGAGATCCTCTCGGTGCTTTTACCCTCTTTAAGCCACACGCCCGTGGAAAAAACAAAGGAAAACACACATTTCAACCCTCTGTCTGTCTTCAAGGGGACAATAAATCCCCTTCAAAGTGCACTTAAAGGCAATGAGAGGAAAGGCAAACAAACCTAAACAAGAGGAAACACACCCTTTTGTGCTTTAACACCATGGATGCTCTCAGGTGTTTTTCAAGTAGCCATGCAGATAATCTAAGGTCTCTGACATTTGTTTGGGTGTTTAGATTCTCATTTATCCAAAGGAGATAAGGCAAGCGAGTGCGCAGCGGTTCATCAAATACACTGACATTTGCAAAATAGTTTAACACCTCTTGCCTGTGTTATTCCCTCAACCTGCCATTTGTCCGTCCGCTGGCTACGTGGGAGGAGAGAAAAGGTCCATCTCTCATTCTGAGGAGAAGAGGAGTGCGAGGCCTGATTGCCCAGCAGGGACTAATGTGTCACTATTGATTGATGATTCATGAGGTGGGGTGAGGGAGGAAAAGAGAGAGAGAGGGCAGAGCATCATGGGGGTTTCCGTGCTGCTCCTTCTTCATCTGTGATCCTCTGACACGCTTCCATCCACCGTTCTCCTTCTTCCTCTTCACCCATTCATTGCGGCTGTCTTTCCTTACATTTCCTTTACATGGCTACAGTTACTGCAACCAAGCACAAATTACCTTACAGTGCAGCACCTGCCAGGCCTTACAAACAGGTAAGAAAACACGGGGTATAGCTCGATGGGACAAATGGGCTTCATTTTTCCATAGCTGACTAATGACACGAGCTGCTTGACTACTGAAAGCCTGTGTTTCAGAATTTCGACACCCAAACAGGTTTTCGCTGACAAAAGGCTGTACGGCAGGTGTGTGCGTCCCGACAGACCCTGTAACATTTACACCTTTTTAAAGGGAACAGGGGAGAGGAAATTAGCGTCTGTGCTACAGCAAGACATTAGGGGCCAAAATGAATTATATCAGCGCATCAGCGAGGGCAGGAGAAGACAGGCAGGGGAAAATGAGCACATTAGAGGAGTGTAATTAGACAAATGAAAGAACAATGTATCACGAAACACAGAGCTGATTGAAGCAATAAATCATGCCCCATGTGCTTATAGGCTGTATATCTCCGTGCAAAATGCCTGTAAAACCTCTGTGGCTTGTGGGCATAGTTTATGAGACACTGTCAAAGTCTCACAACCTGATACTCTGACCTGTTGGTGGGTCTTTCCTCTGCATGTATCAAGTGCACCAAAAATGGTAAGTCATCGTAGACAAAGAGGATGAAAGCAAATGAGATTCACACTGCCAAGTTTTTCACACTGAGATCCATGAATCGCAGTCTCGTCCCCCCCAACGTTCAGCACACTGTGGCTTAAAAACACATGCTCACATTCTCACGCCAGCTGACTCGTGCACCTGTTAATGCACAGTGAGAAAGACAGTGGGAGAGAGGTGATGGGGGCACACTGTTGCGCACGGCCGCCTTAACAAGTGCGTATCTCTGCGCGCTGGTCCTCAGGGATTGGTTCCCCATCTTCATGACGGTGAGTGGGTATGAATCTATACACTGACAGTGGGGGAATGGAAACAGAAACGGGTGATGGAGGTTTGGAGGAGGGGTGGATCTCCACCAATTAGCACTGTACCAGGCTCGCTCCGCCTCGAATCCATAATTGTATGCATGACTGTTGGAGTAGAGACTGACAGCCAGTGTGTGTGTGTGGATGTGTGTGTGTACACGCACAAGTGCTGTTTGCTCAGGGAGGAACAGATTCTTGATAGATGGAAAGAGAGTGAGAGTAAAAGAGCGCACAGGAGAGAAAAAGATGTATGTGTATGATAAGCAAAGCTGACATCAGGACCCCAATTAGAGACCAGTGTGCCTCGCTGCTACTGGTGGAGCGAGCCGGAGTGAGGAAGCAGCGAGGAGAGCAAGAGCAGGAGAGTAATTAAGGCACCGTATTGAGAACCTTGGTTTATGTTCTCATGAGTGCAAGTGTGTGTGTGTGTGTATATGTCAGACACGTATGACACGTGAATGGTGCAGTGTGGGTGAGGCACTGACGTGGAAAAAAAAATATGTGATGTAAACAGATTCATCAGTCAACATGAGGGAATCTGAAGGACAGAAAATGTGTGGGAATTCAGTGGGAGGAAGAAATACACGGCAATACACTCAGAGTGTATGTGTCCATGAAGCTTTGATGGTGTAGAGGTAACCATGGTATCTGATCTCTTTAGCCCTATTAGCATGGGACCAATATTACCTGGGGACCTCTGGTAATGTGTAATAATTGCAGAGGTCATCTGTGATCCTAGTGCATGGGAATCTGCCATATCCGTAATTTGTCGAGTCAAATTATCTCGTATATTTCTACAAACACAGAGGTCACGTGATGATATTAGTCCCATGCGAAACGCCATCAAGGTTATTTGTAGTTGTATTTAGGTTTTTTTAGTTTCCTCTGCGCCTCATTTCTACTTCTTTCTCGGTTTTTGAATTATGGAGGCTGTGCTGGCAATTATAAATACAAGTTTTGACAGCACTTTGGGCGCAGGAGGCTCATCTCACTGCACAGCATGGAGACCCATTCGCAGAGCAAGCAAGCAAGCAAGCTCAAAGCCATCAGAAGAGCAATATCTCGAATATGATGAGATGGATAAGACATGACAGTGTGTGGCAGAATGTCTCTCTTCGTTTAACCCACATTTAAAAAAAGAAAAAAACTGTACATCTCTGTTAGTGCTGTTACAATATGACTGTGTGCATCATATCTGGGAACTGATGTCAGCAAATCTGAGTAAAATACAGACCATAGACTTCATTTATCCTGTGCTAATGCGCCGCACAAAACAGACGTTATTTGCATATACTACACTGTATTAGCCATCAGATTTTGATAAAAGCCCAGTTCACACAGGACCAGTGTTACCTGGGGACCTCTTGTAATGTATAACAACTGCAGAGGATGTCTGTGATCTTAATCCTGTGTCATGTATGCCATGTTGGTAATTTGTCAAGTAAAATTCAACTGCAATTACCTGCCATATTTCCACAACTACAGAAGTCATATATTAGTCCTGTGTGAATCAGCATCTGTGTGATTTGAGGTTGTATTATTTTTTGTTACTCAGAGTCCTGACGTCATATCTGAGGGGTAATGCGGGGTTAAAGATTGTATTAAAATATGAATAGTCCAATCGATTGTCGAGAGGTCCTTTGTCTGAAAATCTTTAACAATTCTGATGATTACCCTCATCATTGCGGTCATTTATCAAGCAGATATACCAATCATTATCTGGTCCCTGTTTCTCCCATGTGAAAAATAATCTGCTCCTTTATGTCTGTTTTCTATTATTGGAAACCAAACACTGATTGGATAAAACAAAACATTTAAAGACGTCGTCCTTCACTCTGGAAACTTGTAACGTCACTTTTGTTCTAACATTTTAAAAACAAAGCAATTAATCGATTTATAGAAAAAACAAATGAATCAGTAACAGAGAATACTTGCAGCCCTGGATCAATATCATTTTCGTTGCTCATAACGACAAGAAATTCTCACACACAATTCACATGCTTCATGTCAAAAATGTTCAATACTGGTATCAGTGTGATGGAGCTTTGCTACTTTCCTACAAAAGCCTTTTGTTCTTTTTACAAAGAAGCCAAATGAGTGTTGTGGAAACACAAGCCTCATAAAATACAGTTTTAAATAGCAACCGTATTTATATCTAAGGTGTCTGGTTTAAAAAACAAAAAAGAAAAAAAAAAGTATGAATCTGACCAAGGCTTCAGTGCCAGGCTTTGGGACTTGACAGCTTTTGATATGTAAAGTGCTACGGACACAATTTCAATTGGTACCAAAAAATAGGGAGGTCTGATACCCAGCTCTGGTAAGGGACAAATTAAAAGCTAGTCTAATTTGTAACTGGGCTCACTAATTACTGTCTGTGTTGAGATGGTGGAGCCATTAGGCTCTTCATCAGAAAGGATCTCTGTAAAACATACAGTAGGCAGCACTCGATACTTAAATGTGCAAATGGGAGAAGTGCAGTGAGCAAACTTCTGTTGCACTATTCCTCTGCATGAAGCAGCAGAAGGGCAGGACTGTCTCTGAGAAACTGTAAATCAAACTGGATTTCATATTTGTTTCCTGTGTTTGTGTGTTTCTCCACTGACTGGCATCCTTTGTAGCAAACATAAAAGCCATTTAGCGATGATGGTTCAATTACAAAGCCCCTTATGCATTATCATTATCCATACCTTTGTCTTTAGCTCAGTGCCATTCCCTCTATCACAGTCATATCTGTCTGTCTGCGGCCATCAAAGCCCATCACAGCGTTTACACAAGCCCAGCTAAACTGCCTTCTGTTTTATTGACAGCACATTAAGCACCCTGGCGATGATGAGGCCGTATCACTTTATGGGCTTGTGTTCACTTGCATGATGAAGAAATGCTCCTCATTAGTGAAAAGCCAGCGAGGGGAGGGTGGTGGAACGGTTTGGGCTGTGTGGGTGTGTGTCGAGAAGCGAGACAAAGAGAGAGTGTGACAACATGGAGAGAGAGACGCAGATACAAATTGAGACGGAGTCGCACACGTAAAGAGCGAGACAGAGAAAGACGGGGAGTCAATGCGAGACTACAATGTGACTTGGCCACCATTCATTGGACCAATTTCCCTCGACAGTTCTGAGCACTTAACCCTACAGAGGAGATAAACTGCGCGTGTGCAAAACACACAAAAAAACCTTTCAGTGACTTGAATTAATAAGCCCCAATGCAAGCTATGGACAGTCTGACAGAGAAAATAGTCCAATTACTTGTATCACACAGTGCGTTTAGAGCTCCGGAGGTCTGTGAGTCTGAGGGGGATTGGAGGGAAAATACCAAAATTCAATCATTTCAGTTTTATCCTCCATTCACAGTTGCTTTGTTTCCATTTAGTGCTTCTGTGCGACAGTGATTTTCAATCAGAAACCACGACAAAGGCTGGGTGGTGCATGGTGAATGGAGGCATGCAGGTGCACTTTGTTCACAGCATTGGCACTGACCAACTAATACTGAAAATGTATATTAGCAAGCAAAATGATTTCAGCTCATACCAAGCCAGATCGTCTGGTGGGCGGATAAAAGGCGCGCCAGCACAATTTCGGTGGCATCTTTTAAGCGACTCACTTAACATGGGAATACACTAAAAGCCTAAAATAAACTAGACGTGTTTGACAACCAACAAACACAGCAGACAGAAACAGAGGGGAGCGCATAAGAACCTGGGCAGAGAGACGGAGAGTGTTCAGACTCTCTGACCTGAAACACCATCTAAATCTCACTCGCCCATGTTTACCCTTCTTATCAGAGTTCCTTCATCTTGCCTTTTAACTTTTTCTTCCCTCTGCCTCCTTTCCATTTCAAGACAGCTATAATGTTCTGACTGTCAATGCTATTCAGTGTAAACACCTCACTCTGTCTTCCCACTTCTCTTTCAGAGCCACGTCCTCAAATGATATTTCAACCTTCTCTGCGGCTCCTTTTCTCCTTCCAAATAGTCCCTCTATCTTTGCTTTTTTTGCAATTTCTTCTTTGCTTCCCACCCCTATTTACATGAATAAATAAATATGCGTGTCAATAAAAGAGCTCTCTGTGAGCTGGGACAGCCTGTAAGGCAGAAGCCTATTATTTTTTGTCAACAGCATTGAGCAGATTCATGGGAAAGGTTTGTTTTGTTCTGCAATTCTTCAACATATGGGCACATAAATCAGAAACCGCCGTATGACTTGACACCTGTTCGCTCCATCTTCCTCATGTCCATCTGCTCTCATCAGATACAATACCGGCGACAGATTCACTGAGACAATGTAAGCATGCACGAGGAAGGATCAGCCTCCACTCACCTCTCTGCACCAGCATGGTGACCTCGCTGCCTTTAGGACACTTGCTGAGCAGGTCGACCACCTGGTTGTGAGACATGCTCTGCACGTTTCTCTTGTTCACCTCCACGATGATGTCGCCCTCTTTGAGGCCGCGGCAGCGCGGGTAGTCCACGATCTGCTTCACTCTCTGCCCTCCGCCTCCGGGACTGTCGGCAATGGTGAAGCCGAAGCCCTTGTCTCCTTTCTCCATGTGTACAGTGATGAGCTCTGGTTGTGTTGCGATGGATGAGGCCAGGGTGACCACGTCGCTGGGGTAGCCGTGCTGGGAAGAGGTATCGGAGGCCACCTCCGCTGAGGGGCTGTGGGGTCGCGGGAGGCCGTTGAGGGGTGCCCCTCCATTGGTCGAGCCGTTGTTGTTGTTCTGACTGCCGTGGCTGGACGGCGAGTCGTAGCTGTTGGAGGCCTCCTGCCCATTGACGATGATGGGCTCTTTGTTGTCGAGAATGGCCACTGAGGTAACCAGGCTAGTGTTAGGGTCATCGGGGTCAAATGGCAGCGGGTAGCCGCGGCACAGCTCCAAGTTGACCATGGAGCCAATTGGGATGGACTGGAAGATCTTCACAACTTGGGCATGGGTGTAGCCGAGCACACATGTGTCGTTGACGCTTACGATCACATCACCTTAGAGTTGGAGAAGAGGGAGAGGTTAGTTTATTTAGCATGTAAGGTACGGTTTGATAAAAGTTTTGGATCCTTAATTATACACAATCAGCATTCAGAAAATTAAATTAATCACAATTCAAAAGCAGCAGTCCTGGATCAATTTAATACACCAACCTGTCTCCATTTTGCCGTCGAGGGCAGCGGGTCCATCTAGGACCAGGCTCTTGATCTGCAGGAACTCGTCTGGCTCGTCGCCTCCCACAACAGTGAAACCGAACCCCCGACGACTCTTTTTCAGCTTGGTATTGATGAAAGTCCCCTTCAGCTCAGATCGGTTCCGAGTAAAGAAAGGCTTTCCTCCTGTACACACAAACACAGACAATTAAATTGAGATCTTTCTGACACATTGATGAAACAGCACAAACTCAAAAAATCAGCTTTGGCTTCCTGTTTGCACATCACCAAAAATGCTAAAACTGTTCTCTGTCTGGCGATATATTGAATCGGTATATTCCAGTAAAACCTTTCTTCCTCTTTCTTTGCTTACTGGCAAAGGAAAGTTCTCTTCAAAAGACCTGGAACTAACCTTGACAGTAAACGAGTTTGCCTTTTCTTTCTGGTGTGTCACGTTTGACATCATGAATGTGCCAATAAATAGGCTAGTAAACAGTAGAGAGCAGCATGGAGGCCAGTGAAAATACTATGGTGTTTATTATTCTTTTATATCTGTTACTTACTCAGTCTCTCTTTCAAATGCTATGCTGACTAATTTGGAACGATGTTAAAGCGCTGTTTGGATGCAGACGGTCAATATGCGCTGATGGTTGGGCAAGAAAAGGGCCAAAAATTAGCGCGTCCACCATGTTTCCCTCACTGCCAATCGGAGCTGGACCTGATAAATACCTGCAGCTCCTACAGCCTTTTATCCCAGGAGTGAATGCTGATTGTAACCCCGCTAAAGACAAAAGCCTGATGTTAGTGAGCTTGTGGTCCAGTGGGAAAAGGGGCTTTAGAGTAATGGTTATTGACTATGGTTTGGTGATGACAAAATGTCAGTCAAAACAAGCTGATTATAATTTATTGATTAATTAGGTCAAAGGGGAATCGAAAAAAACAGGATGCATGTGTTAGAAAACGTAGGTAATTTCCAGTGTAAAATCCCAGTCAATTCAAACCATGCTCCTGGTGCCATCTGCTCTAGGTTTCCACCATCCTCAAAAGACAAAACACCTTGATTCTGGGATTAAATGTGGCGCTACATACGACAACATATATTAAATTTAACATGGTGCAAATCAAATGATGCTACTTTGCATTGTTCGCATTTACTGGTGGTTTTGTGATAAAGATTTAACAGGGAGGCGCCTGATTTTTTATGTCAAACGTGTGAAGGTCATATGACAAAAGCATTTGTATGAAAGAGCGCTCTGCCTCGGTGAACAGCTCCTGCAAACAAGATATCTCCATCATTCAACAGTGGCTGTGAGGCTTTAATTAACACAGATATCCACGAAACACATTTCACAGTGGTCTTAAGTCATGAGAACAATCTAAACCCAATTACTCAGCCATCCTTGTTCTTCCTGCTTTCTCTACCTCATTATCAGGCATTAAGGAGAAAATGAAGAAAGATATGAGATGGAATCAGTCTAAATCAAAAACTTGAGTGAGGTAGTCATCCGCAGTCGTCACTGTCGAGAATGCGAGGAACGAGGAACAACAGGGACGGGCCGAGCTCTAACCGTCTATTAACAGACATGATGTGAGCCACGTACGGCAGAAAATGGCTTCACACAAATGAGTATGGAAATGATGGCAGAGGTGAAGGAAGGAATGAAAGTGAACAGGGAGAAAGAGATGGAGAAGTGTGCATTAAAGAGAAGGGATCACAGAGGAATGTGTGCTTGGTGACCAGCAGTACCACATTAGGTTATGCTTCTGGTACAGTTTATGTATTCAATGAAAAATGCATTACCCTTGGAGTCAGTTAGTGTCCTTGTGTTTGTGTTTTTTTTTTTTACTCTGGCGCGTGTGTCTGTGTGTGCAGCACCTTTGAATAGTATTTTTCAGAACAGGAGAGATGTAACAAAACTGTGAACATTGATGGCAGCTTTATCCACAAGGGATCCAGAGATGTAAGAACAGACCAGGAAGCAGGAGAAACATGAAAGCAGGGAGTTGGATAAAGAGATATGAAATGACGCCTTTCTCTGGAGGAATGTCAAGGCCTAGGACGTTACAGTACAGAGTAGCGGAGAGACAGAGAGTGAGACAGAATGACGGAAAGGTGGACGTAAACAACAACAGAACCGAAGCAGAGAGTGGCAGGAGACAAAACAATAGCCAGCGAGACGGCGAATGTGAGCTATAACATAAAGAGATTGATGAGGCAAAAAGGAAAAGACGTCCCACAGAGCGGCAAGGGAGAGTAAGAGGGAGAGACAGGGTGAGGCAGTTAATTCTCCGCCATGGCTGCGCTAATTAGACAAGCTGCTAGTGGGAGGCTGGTATAAAAGGAGCTGGCAACCAGGAGAAGGAAACACACAGTAGCGGCGAGACACTGTCTGTAGGTGTGTGTATCGCTAAATGGTGGGTGAAATCAGGCCATTATTTGATCCGAAAAATGGAGCGACATAACTGAGGCTCCAAGAGAAGCAACATGTGGCCGCGTTAAACACAGAGGGAAAACGTATATAAAATAAAACTGTACTTAGCGGAGTCGTATTCAGTTTGTCGGTTGGGAATATACAAACACTGCCTGGAGTGCTCTATTGGACAAATGTAATCTACTGTACATACCAGATGAATAGAAATTAATTTTACTTATTAAGGATATATGATGAAATGAATACAGAGAGCAGATTTATAGTGTCAGTTCATTTCTGGTCCTCCATCATTAAAACTCAAACGCAGCCTGAGGCACTGGCTCAGGAAAACAGACTACACTGTACGAGCTGAATTTGGTTTAACTCATAATAAGCCGCTGTGGGTAACGCAGCATAGACAACAGGGAAGTAATGAGTTATGCTGTTTTTAATGACTTCAGGTCTTTAACAGGAACTTACGTTTCTGTCCCATGGCGTTGGGCACTGGAGGTCCTGTCCCAGGGTCCCTGTAGGTCTCCTGGTGGTTGGCAGCGTAGCTGGCCAGCGGGGCCCCTGCCAATGCCGAGTCCTCGATCCATTCTGCAACAGCAAGAGGCACATGTTCTCTAGATGGGGTCTAGACAGGTGCACAGCTGCCCTACTTGTGGAGGAAACTGGGGCTAAGGGCTCTGGGACGACATGGCCTACTGTGCTGTGTGTTTGGGAAAAAAGCCATTTTGCTTTCTATGACGCAAGAGGAACTTGTGAAGGAATAGTTTGGAAAACTCTCAGTGAAAATGATACATCTCCTGGTATGATGTCTGCCTGGTACTCAGTTACAAAACTCAAACTCTTTCCACAGAGCAACAGGGGAATGGAAGTGGTTAAAAATACTGACTTCCAAGGAAGTCTGCTAAAGGGACAGATCTCCCAAAAATCAAAAATACATTTATTTTTTCCCTTCTATTTATCAATCTAGATTGTTTTGGTGTGAGTTGCCAAGTGTTGGAGATATTGGCCATAGAGAAGTCTGCCTTCTCTCGAATATAATGGAACTAGATGGCAGTCAGCTTGTGGTGCTTAGAGTGCCAAGGAGCCATTTTCTTTCTACCAAACAACCATGCAGAAGGAAGCACGCATTTACTCATGGACATCAGGCTCATGTGCATGACAGCCCGACATTAACGGCATCCTCCTCAGTCGAGCTGTAACATTAGCTTGCTTAGTGGTTTAATGCTACCTCCTGTGCAGTGATACGGTTGGCGGGTGTATTTGGGTAGACAGAACATAGTTCCTTCAAGAAACTGCTCACAATAAGGTCTGTGGATTATCTTGAGCAACCAAGTCAGGATTTCTGGAAAGAGACATTGCTGTCAAGGTTTTTTAAATGTATTTTTTTTTCTTTCTTTTGTTTGGCGCTTTGAGCACCACAAGCCGAGTGCCATTTAGTCCCATTATATTCAAAAGAAAGCACACATCTCTACAACCAATATCTCCAACATTCAGCAACCACCAGCAAAACAACCCAGACTGACAAATTACATCACAGGTAGGTGGACAAATATGTGCTTTTGATTTTGGGGTGGACTGTCCCTTTAAACCGACATTACAGTTTCAGATAACACGTTAACTCGGGTGAAACGGGTCACACAAACTTCATGAAGCTTTTAACACTGTCTCACATCTCCCTACTGAATAAAAAAGGGAGGTGTGTGAAAACAGAGTGGCCCATTTCCTCATACTGGCTACCATCTCTGATTAATCACCTTGTTACGGCATCACGGCACTGATCAGACTACAACCTTCATTAATATTCTTAACAGTGAGGTAGGATCAGTGCAGAAGTGAAAAGAATAGGTAAAAACCCGGCTTGACGGTACTGAGGTTTTTTTTTTGAAGAGAGACTGAGCTTTCAGACGAAGGAAAAATCAGCAGGTAATTGAATGGAATCGAATGATTTCTGCTGACTGAGCAGAAGGTGCAGCGGGATAGGAGAGCTCCCATGAGGGCCGGCCTGCATTTACAATTAATCTCTTTGCGGGGCGTCCTGTGAATGCATAAGGTTGAAGACAGGAAGCAGGAGCAACCAAAGGTTCCCAATTAGTTGTGTTTTGGCAGCAGTGTGAGCTACATCATCACTGTTATTACTGGTAGCATTTAGCGCTTTATTAAGTGACAGAAATTAGGGAAGAAGCTCTCTTAAGCAAGCAGATCGACAAACTTACCTGTGTTCATCCAAGAGAAAAAAAAAGCTTTCAGGTTATTACCACAAACAAGCGTCAGAACGCAACACAGAAAACAGAAATTAACTTCAAAAAGGCTGCACGACACAGCCGCAAATAATAGTTATGTCTTTATGGAAGAGCACTTAGCAAATCATAAAGCAGCAGCAACACCAAGTAATACTGTAGCAATAGTTGCCATAAAGACACAATCTCACACACACGCACACAGAGATATATGCAGACGACTCAGTCACTCACATGAATAGAAAGAAAGGAAATGACGCCCTTGGTGGGGGCTTGTGAACGAACCTCGGATGTAGCGCTCACCTTCGGGTGGCTGCTGGCTTTGGGGCTGAGGCTGCTGAGGCTGCTGCTGTTCCAGCTGCCTGCGCCTCTTAGCCTCCAACACTGGGTTCTCATACTGGGTCTTCCTGTTGATATGACTTTGGGACGGTGGGTGGAGGGAGGATCGAGCAGATGGAGGTTGAGGGAATAAGAAATGAAGGACGGGAGGAATGAGTAATAGGAGCAGAAAATAAGAATAGAAAACAGGATGTAGGACAAGAGGTAAATATCAGCAGGGAAAGTGGAGCGCAGCAGGGAGGGAAAACACACATACAGGAGAGGGTAAGGTAATAGAAGAGAGAGATAGGGTCAGGACAGGGAGGGGAAAACATGGCGATAAGCTTTGATTAATACACAGTGGCACAATATGCATGCATCCATCTATACTCACTGCCCCCCCCCCGACACACGCGTGACACAATCACACCCACAAATCACATCAAATAAATCTCACTTTGATGACGGCTTAATTCACAGGGGCTACAAACAGACTTCCACATCTTCCACACCAGCCCTGGGAGGTTTTCCCACTAACCTACCAGCACCGAGAAATTACACCTGAAAGCACCACATTGTACGGCAAATGAAGGAAACAGTGAATAATGTATATTAGGAAAAAAAGCCTAAATATTGCAGAGACAAAGAGGGGGGAAAAATTGAAATGCCACAGCCTTGAGCCCCAGGTGCTGCTTTGAACAACATCAAAAACGCATGAAACATATTCGTATTAATGCTGAGGCCCAGGGGCACACACAAGATGAGATGCACACATATGCACACACACACCCACACGCACATGCACACACCCACACACAAACACACACACACACACACTCGCCGCATGTTTTCCCAAATGATAATGACACAAACAAAATGGCCTACATTTTCCAGTACACAAAAGACCAAAATAGCTGCAGCGAAATCTGATGTCTTATAGCAGAACTGTACATACATTACATTTGCTCATATTTACAGTAAGGTCAAGAGTTGCTTTTGACAAAATGAAAATGTGTGAAAGCATTTCAATTCATGTGCAAGACAACAAACGCAAGGCCACTTCCTGTCTGCGTGAAGCCTGTGCATTTGCATTGGAGTGTGCTTGTGTGGGTGCTGGGTGCCTTTACATACTGTGCGCTACTTACTCAACATAGTAGACCCCATACACTGGATCGTCTATTTTCTCCCATCCTGGTGGAAGTTCTATAAAAAGGGAAGGAGAGAGAGAAGTGAATGAGAAAGAGGAAAAGGAGGAAAACTGGAGGCTGTGAAGTTGCTGGGGGCCATGTATTGAGCCATTAGAGGCACGGCCAGTGGAGACCTTTTGCCTCTCCATTGTGTCTGCCTGTCAGTCAGTCTCCTGGGCCAGAGTGACTCAACAGCTTCACAGGCTGTCTGCATCACCCCCCCCCCAACCCCCTCTCCTTGTCCCCACACACTGCTGACATTTCCACACATCAGATAAGAACAGAGCAAGACCCCCCTGGGCAGAGATGGATGGATGAATGGAGAGATGCAGAGATGAAAGGAGGTGGGACAAAGGAGTGGCGACGGGGTCAGAGAGAGGACGGGAGGGGAAAAGCAAGGGAGGAAAGACAGGTAAGAGAAAGGAGGAGGGGCAAACTGGGGGGGAGCGGGAAGTCGGAGTAATCCAGGCTTTGAAACCATTGTTTAAAAACACACAATTAAAAAGAGCCTGAAAATGTGCAGAGAAAATTTTTTGACTTTAACCTTTTTTTTCCCTCATAACAGAGACAAACAGTCACAAAGACAGGATCTGAAATTAGCAACTGCCAAATACATGCAAACTGTTGGCAGCGGCAGGAAAAATAAACAAGCCTTCTGCTCCGTTGGTGGAGCGCACAGCAGAAAGACCCATTTTTGAAAAGTCACCTGTAACTGCTATATAAAAACAAAGCTACAGGCTGTAAAATGTTTTTCATTTTGATTGACGGTTGAAGTTCACCGAATTCTAACCCATAACCTTCAATAGAAGACACATGAAAACATACACGCATGCCCACTGGCTACTGTATCAACTTCACTACCTCACGCATCCATCACTTTTGTCTGAAGGAATAGCTCAATGTGTAGTGAGAGTGTAGTCTTGTGAGATATAAAGACAGAGGTATGGTGAGAGTGCGATGGATGCGCTCAGAGCAGACAGGAAGTAAATGTACAGTATGGGTTTCAGTTGGCCATGTACGGTGCCTTCTAACCCCCCAAACCCCACCCATGATAAATAAGCAAAGAAGCACATTTCCTCTTAATCTGATGGCTATATAGTGAAGAGATTCCTGTCCTTGGCTAAACCCAGTGTGGCTGTGGTCTCCTTGTTTGAGCGTGTGTCCTTACATAGGTCACTTATCGTGGACCCAGACTGCACCTCGACTTGACTGACAACCTTCTTCATTTGAGGAAGTGGCAGTCAAAGTGGCTGCCTTCCCACAGCAGTGCCACCACGCATGTGCAGACACTCAACAAACTTTCACATAAGTAAAAGTGAAATTCATCGTAATCAGTGCTGATGAGGCAAAGATATGAATATGACTGGGCCCACTTCAACAGAGTGTAATCGCCCGATGGTGCAATCTTGCTGAATTTCTACAGTTGTTGCCAGAGAAAGTGATGCTGTTATCTCCAACAGAGCCATTTGATTACGGCGGCATTGATTATTGGCTGGCCTCCACATAGATAATGTCAGAGTCTTCTAATTGGCTACAAACACAGATTGTCCAATAATCCTCTCCTGTGATGTATCAGTTTTACATATCATTACCCTCAGCCAATTAAGCCTCGCCCTGTGTGCAAGTAGATGGTAATTACAATCATCCAACTTGGAGAGCCTCCCTCTGCTTTCAAATGAGGAGGGCACTTGGTTGGAGTGGAGTCAGCAGCAGATGCAAAGAAATATAAGCCAGATGGGAATGTTTAAATTGTATGTACGTGACAGCTACAGATTACAGTCTGTCTGACCAGGTATCCAGCAACTGCAGACAAATCTGCAATCAGAGTCATTCTGGTGCTCGCCAGCAGCTCCAGTTGCTATACTTCCATATATTCTGCACCTGCTAAATGCAGCTAACACAAAAAGCACATGCAGCTAAAAGGGACTGCAAGGTTACAGCGTTAGCGCTGTTGCACAGGGTGAACCCACAAAGCGGGCATGGTGAATTATCATTCAGATTTTTGAACTGGAACGTTAAATGGAATGCAGTCCCGCATCGCCTCGCGCAAAATTTTAATCACCCACTTGATTTCACACTGCACTAGTTCCGCTCCTGGAGGAGCACCTGTGTGTCGGTGTGTGTGTGAAGTGAGTGTGTGTGTGTGAGAGAGAGCAGAGAGAAAATTTGGTGTTGCAACCATCTCAACAATGTGGCATACATTTCAGTGGGTGGAAAAGCAAATGAGAAAGACAAAGAGTAAGAAATCTGTCACTCATTAAGCTGTGTTTTCTCCTCACGCTGTGTCCCTCTTCCCACATCCCACCTTGCTGAACATATTGTGAATTCAACGGGGAGTCAAGCATGATGAATTACATGTTTAACTATTTGCATCTCATTCTCTTGATACAGTGCTGTGATTGATTTCTCTTGAGTAAGCATGTATTACAGAGGCACTTTGTGTATGTGTATGTGTGTGTGTGTGTGTGTGTGAGTGTGTGCTGCGCATTCACAAAGTGCTTGAGTCTGCTCCCCCTCAGAGAACTGAAGTTAATTGCGTTCCTTTGCCCACCTGTATTGGATCATGGTGATCAATAATTATTGAACATGCTCATCCAGTCGAGAGCTGTCTTCTGGACTTGTGTGATCTGATGATTACAATGTGGCAGCTGTTTAAGATGCTTAACGAAGGGAGCTGCTAACAAAACTGAGGCCCTGAAGACGGCTGGTTTGCCTTTAAGTGTGGCATCAACGTTCTATTGTACGCAAGTTCTGCTTTTGTCCTGCTTTTATTGTTGTTTGCTGCAAACAGCTGCCTGCCACTGCTGGAAAATACAAGCTTGAAAGAGGCTAAAAGTAGTGATATTGTTCTGCAGGTGACTCCTTCACAGTCATTAAGTCATCTGACTCAATGTTAATATAAAAACATATTGATTAATGCAGCTTTAGCAGATGATGAAAAAACATACTTGACTCTGATGCTCAAATAGAGTTCCCGAGCAAGTCTGTGACCCTGAAGCGATTGAAAACCTTTCAAATCTCATTTTACAAAACTGAAACTGGTAACAATCAAGCTAAAAGAAGTTTCATTCTTTCACTTGTCAGCAGCAATACAGCATGGTGTTACTCAAAAAAGACATGAGAATAGAGAGGCAAAGTCCGTCCCCTTCCGATGTTCCCCACGGGACCTTATTGTGTGTTCCACTTGCACAAGGAAGTCGGAATTTCCAAGTTCCCAGTTGGAAGTTTCAACTGAAATGCCCCCTGAAGTTGGATTTCCGACTTAAAAAGTCAGCCTAATCTCACCGACCTTGACCTCAAGATCAAAGATGGCTGCTCCGCACATCAACAGCAGTGAAAGTTGTGGTAATCTACTGCTTATTGGCACCTTTGTCTCATTTGTGTCTCATTAAATCAGTCACACACACAGTCCTGTCCACCTTCTAACTGTGCACAATGTGCTGTTATCAACTGGTACTGCTGACAACATCTGCTTTTCCAACTTTGTTGCACAAGAACATGATCAGCTGAGGTATGACGTCATTCCCAGCTCTGATCTCCGACTTCCAAGGTAAACGGAAGGCAGCATCAGGTCCCATGGAGGTCCAGCAGAAGGGGAGGGACTTCAACTCTCTATATGTCAAATGTGTATTTATGATTTTTGTCCCTCTATGTCATTGTACCTTCAGGTCATCTCAAAACATGCTCATCATAAAGGGTTACTACAATCATTAATCAGATAGCTCCCCTGATAGAATGACATCATTCATTACTGGTGCATAACGGTGCAGGGCACAGTCTCCAGACACCATTTATCCTGCACAAGTGGCCGCGCTGCTGTGTCTGATAGGCTAGTTAGTGCACTGATGGGCCTCAGGAAAAAAAAGCGTCTGTTGCCGTCTGGCTCAGACAGACACCCATTAGGAAATCATCATTATAACAATCTTCCTTGGATCAGCCCTCGCCTCTTATGTATGAAATGACGTCCTGCCCGTGTGCGAGTGTGTCTGGTTCGCCGGTGGCATGTGGGTAAGTTGACAGTTGTGTTGAAGAGCGGTTTTCTGATCACACACAGTGTGTTTGTTCAAAATCAAAGCTACATACAGAGAACAGGCAAGGTAAAGGTCAGATCTCTGTCAGCGTGGCATGATGTGTCATTTCTAGATGATTAGAGTCATTTTCATGGCATCGCTCGCCAACTGTCAAATGACACCATGAGCCACTGGTGGTGGCTGCTGTGCATGTCATTATGTAGATGCGCACTATTAACTGTCGTGACTTCATTTTCTGTTTTTATAAATTCATCTGAAACTTTCTGAATTGCAACAATGAATCAGATGTGTGCAAAACCAAGGTGACACCAATGATGGAATGGTGAGTGTGGGGTTACAGTATATACAGTATAGATGAGAGAGAAGAACCTACCTAGATCATTGTCCAGCTCCTCTGTGTGTACCCCTTCTGCTCAGCAGGACCAACATGGCAGCACAGGATCGTTGTTAGAGGGAGAGAGGAGGAGGGCAGAGGGGAGAAAAGGTGCACATCTGTGAGTGAGTCAACTACATCTGAGAGTTAATCAACACCAGAGCCTCAGCGTCGTGTGACAAGAATCACAAGGCATGTTCTCCCCCGAGATCTAACTAGATCTCTGAGCGTGGTTTGAGACGACAGCGCTGCAGAGGAATTTTAGCCTTAATACTGTTATCGCAGTTCATTTTGTGAGTAGTAATGTGCCTTAAAAAAGGGAAAGACGTGACTGTAAAAATGACGCACACGACCTCATGAGCAAAATGGAACGCATTTTTTTCCTGTTTTTGCATTTCATGGTTAAAAATCAGCATTAAATATCCGTGAGCAGGCGCGATGCCTCAGTACAGGTCAGCGAGGGCATTACTTATTTGAGCTACATGATGCGAATGATGCAGTGAATTCCTTGAAGCTGTGGGGCATCTTGCTCTGACAAACAGCTGAGAGAAAGAGCACAGCAGAGCAGTGTCACCCAATGACTGTGGCCATTTTACGTGACCCAACACTGACACCTAAAGGCTGCTGGGGGAACAGCTACTCCTGTATAAACATCTGTGGTTATCAAAAGAAGACATTTGGTGTTTCCTAACTCATGTTTTTGGTCTAATCTAGCCGGGAAACTTGAATTTAAATACAGGGATAGTTGACTGGGATCTAACACCAGTTACCTTTAATTTACTCATGAACTAAAAGTCATTTAATAATGCAAGACACACGTTTCATATCTCGTAAAAAAACAAAAAAGAGAGATGTTAAAGTCAAGGACTGCCTAAAGCCCTGTTCACTATATATACATATTTTACAAAAACACACGTAATCTCATGGGTGATCATGCTCAAACACCAACGTACCATCATCTTCACATTCTTCCAGGGGTTTCTGAGGCTTGTCCAGGCACCGAGGGTCTATCCACGAGGTGGTCTTTGTATTGTGGCTAAAAAAGAAAAATACACACAGTTAAAACTACCTTGAGTTGATAGCAATAATGGGAAAGTCCTTCAATATCCTCAAATCTGGCAAGTAGCAAGAAAGACTATTAGATAAAGACTTGCTGGTTTATCGTGAACTGAGGGACAGTTTCGTCAAACTGCATTTGTCGAGAGATGTTGGAGTCAGAGGTTGAGGCTGATTCACACAAAAAAAAAAACCCCTAGTATGGTCTGTTAGAAGAAAAGCTCTTGCACTGCTGACTTTAATAACAGACAGCAGCTTTCAGATGGACAAAAGCTGCTGTCTGTGAAGCAGAGAATAAGAGTCTTCTATAAACCACTGAACTGGGACTATCCTTTAGGAAACTTTATAAATGGACAACAGAACCTGACAAGGTCACTTATTACAGACTCACCTCATTGTGCTCAGTACAGTACTGTGGGACTTTCATGCCTCTTACAATTTCACATTTTCTAAAGCTTTTAATTGATGTCCACAACAACATACTGTGTATCGTATTGAGTAGAAACATGGAGCTAAAACTACAAACTGAATGGGTAATCGTACAAAAGCCTAAAAAAAAAAAAACTGTTTCTATACCTGATGTCCAATTACAAACTGGAAACTGTTGTGAGCAAACTGCATAATATTTCTGTCTAATTAAAAATGTAAGTTAAATATTAGGCTGTTAATAGAGATGAATATGTGCAAATGCATGTAAATAAATTGTAAAATAACAGCTTTCTGGGACTCTCAAGACATTTAAGTGGAGCTTGCACAATGACTAAAGCCCCTTTCACACATGCAGGCTATCCCTGAAATGCTCAGGAACATTTCCTGCATGGCGACATGTTTGAATTGGAGCAGGAATCGATATTCAGGGAAATCTGTACCGCCAATTTCCCTCCTCAAGACTTAGTAACATTTCAGGGACAATGTCAGTATAGCTGTGTTGTGAATGAATGTAGCAACATTGCAGGGACAAGCATGTAAAGGTTATGTCCGTCTGATGAAAGATGGTTTCACGTGGAATGAGTGAAGCAAATCATAAGACTCCTCTCCGATACCTATTTCTGATTTAAGTAGATCACGAAAAAATTATTTATTCTATGGTCTAAAACAGTCCAAACACATTAGTAAACATGAACAACTCCCAAATCCAAAAACTAGAGTGCTAAAAACTCAGACCTGTGATGTTGTCAAGTATGAAGTCTGGAGCTGCACTACATACAGTGAATGGTCAAAGATGTTCTTGATGACACTGAGCTCACCCAGTTGAACCTTTTGAGTATATGGGTACATTTTCTGTTTCAAACATGGAGCAGCTCCAGAATTTATATTCTACAACATCACAAGTTGAAGACTAACTTCTCTGGTTTCTGGCTTTGAGAGAGAGCAGCTCATATTCACAAATATTGTTTGAACTTTCCTAGACTATTAAAATAACATATTGGAATTCTTGACTTGGGTAATGTTCCCCCTTAAATACACCACAAGAACATTGGCACTGGACAATAGCAGCTTCTTGTTTGCCATACTCCTGAAAATAATAAGAGAAGTCTTCTTAGCCCAAATTAGTCTTGTTCTGTTGAGCTTTTTGGTGGTTGGCATCCATAAGTGTTGCATTACCACCATTAACTGGACCGTCCCTTGCCCCATCTATTTTGGCACTGCTACGACTTGTGTGAAAGGGTGCAAGACGAAAATATTCTTTAACGTAGTGTGCGTGTGTGTATGGTGAAAATCTCTAACATTGTCCGAACGGTGATCCAAATAATTTACAGAAAACTATGTGTGTCAGAGGCTTTAGTCCAGCTACAGCATTGTCCACCCAGAAGTGAACACTGGCATACTGCATTGTGAGTATAAATGCCTTGAGTTACTTACTCTATAAAGTAGACCTCTCCGTTCTCGGTGTAGGCCATCTCCCAGTTATCAGGCAGAGGTCCCAGCGGATCCTCCGGGGGAGGATGGCTCAGGTGAGAGTGTGACTGCTGAGTGCTCTCCGTGGTGGCCGATGGTGAGGGGGTTCTCTCAACGTAGGGCGGATCACTCTGGCGGGCGGGGAAGGGGCGCAGTGAGTGATGAAGCTCGTCGAATTCACTAGAATCTCCTGAAGGGTGTGAGGCAAACACAGCTTGGTGTTAACAACACTTCGGTTAGATGGCGCTGAAGACACATTCAGGAACAAAAGAGGCTGTGGAAACAATTTGGCTGCCACGAGAGGAGACTCAAGACATGGTCAACCAAAAAAATGGTTTTCGATTGCTACAGTCGCTTGCACTGCTTCAACACCTCCCTGGATGAGATTGGTTTATTTCTAAGGAGCATGACATCCCTGGATACAGCACAGGTTTCAGCCAGAACATGGGCGACTGTGATGTATGAAGAAAAACACGCTTGACGAAAAGGAATTACAATTTTGCTGTCAGTGTTTTTCCAAAATGTTCCACATTAATGAAAAATCTCTTCTGACTCTGTGGTCCAAATATTTCCATGATGAGTGTGGTTCAGTAGTTTTTAGAAAGCCTCAGCCCGGAGCTTTCACATTTAGTTTTTGACTAAAATCACAGTTACTCTGCGGTGTTACAGCTTCAGCCACAGAGACATTTACTTCAGTTAAAGGCTGCTGAGTGGGCAGTTCACACCTAAAACCACGGCCTCTGAAGTGCTATCACCTCGTTTCCTGTTATCTCATTTTCACACTCACACTTGACTGGCACCCTTGTAGCTTGTACAATCACAGACGGCGAATAAACAACTTTTGGTCCCACCTTCTAAAAACACATGGCAGAAACAGCTTTAGAGCTGAGTCAACCTCCTCACAATGCCTACTGACCTACTAACACACAAGAAGAGATAAAAAAAAAAGAGTAATATAATTCAAAATCATCACTGAGAGAAACCCTTTTAAAAAGCTGCGCTGGTGTCAGTATCATGCTTCCAAACATTTATAATTAATCACATAAAACCTCCCACTAATTCACAAACACAAATGACCAAGCAGTACTAATGATATCATTAAGGATCGTCTCAAAAATGGAGGTTGTTCAGTCATCCACCCTTTGCCGCTCGCAGCCAGATGGCACTATTTTACATTTTTGGACGCATAGATACAGGCAGATGTAGTCAAACCCAGAGACCACTTACTCACCAATCAAAGAAGCTCTTGTATTCTGCAGCCCCTCACCACACCAAAACGCTCTCTCTGCCGCTCTCTCTCCACCTCCTTTGTGCTCTTTCTCCTACTATTTCATTTTCTGAGCTTATCCTCCTTCACAGAATACAATCCTCCGTCGCTTCTCCTCCTCACTCTGTCCAATCCTTTTCAGACTTGCCTACTTTGACCCTTTCCCAGCCACTCCCTCTTTCTATTTAACATCCTGCTACCTTCTCTCTCCACTTGCATCCCCTCCCTCTTTGTCCATCGCAACTTAAGATTCGGTTTTTCTCTCCATCCAAACAGAGCTGCAGAAAGCAGCATTCTAGTGTTAAACTCCAAAATAAACAGAACACAGCATGTTCTCAGGCTGCTGTAGGAGGCGGCTCTGCAAGCAGCTGCCTGGGTGTTCACTGGCTTCAGGTCTGTTTGTATTAAAGGTGTCCACGCCAGCTGAAAGAGCATGTGAGTCATGATCTAAGTTCTGCAAAACAAGGATAAGCTAATAAAGGACAATGAAAATAAACCAACAATAAGTGTCATGCAGCCTGTTGAATAACTGCTGTCGATTAGTTAGAGGCAAATTTGTGAGAGGGTGGAAAAACCTTTGTGGAAATGTTGAAGAGAGCTAACCTGTGCGCACTGTGTTGACCAAAGCCAAATGTGGCACTTCACATCGGCTGTTGCCTGTGCGAAAAAGCCAAATTTAATTTAGTTTGGAGAGTAGCACCAGCCTTGAGGTCTGTTCCGGCCCGGTATTTTGTATCTAAATAAATGAAAATTGCGCCTAAATCCATTTGAGACAAAATGCTGTTTACACCTGACGTCAGAATGAGTTTCAAATGTGCCTCGAGTTTGCCGCTTGTTATTGGATTTCACCTCCGTACTCACCGTGTGAAGCTGCTTGACAGAAAAAAAATGCACATCTGTGCTCAACTGAATGGCAAGAGAAAAGGACTGTGGAGGCTTTTTCAGAGCCCAGTCTGAGGGCAGACTTTAAACAACTGTATCTGGGAGGTTTAGTATTCACACTGCATTTCACTATTGCATGGTCTGAGTGATACATTTTCAGTGTATTTTTAATATGTTTTGAGTGTGGTGGGTTGCTTTAATTATCATAATTCAAGTATCAAATATCATATTAGTCAGTTGATATCAAAAACAAGAACAAATGGCCACCATAAGACACAACAGTCTTATGCGATGTCTTCAAATTACTTGTTTTGTCTCACCAAAACCCAATGGTACTGGAGTAACGGGGTATTCCAGCTATTTAGTACTTAGATTTTTATACAGGGTGCAAAATTAACTGTTTTGTCCAATAGCCAAACAGCAAGTGAGTGCCCAAATTTTACCAGCCACCTCATAGATTATAATTGTTTTGGGTTTTTTTTTTTTGCCTGGTGAGTGAAACAAATCTACTAGCCACTTGCATATTTTTTGGCTAATTGATGGTGCTTATTTCGTACCCTGACTTTGGTCTCTTTCATGAGTCAAAACTCCAAAAACACTGGATCCAACATTTCCCATAATGCAACTGGGTAATGTATATCATTAAACCTTACTTGATTAGTAAATGTCCGTGCCTTTTAAGCTTCACAGTTTTGTAAACGCAAGCTTTCTGTTACATCATCATCTGGGTTATTTTCTCAGACTTGAGCTCCTTTGAGAGTCGCTGAATACATTAAATAACTGTTTGCACAAGCTGAGCAGTACTCTGCATTAAAAGTAAACCAAACATAATGTGTAAAGGAGAAGAGTGCCTCTTAAATATATGACTTTAAAAGGAGACAACGAAGCAAATCTGTACTTCTGAGAAGTTTCAATAAATATTCTGCTTTTTGCCTCCTCCTAACTTAAATCATGTTACACAACATGCCTGGTCACTTTATTCCACAACTGACATCCTCACTTTGGAGGCTTTCGTCTGTCAGACTCACAAACTGTGCTCTCCCAGTGTTCCTTGTGACACAAGCATTAGCCAAAACCTGTGAGAACATCCATCTATTCCTCTGTTCTCTCATTACCCATCCACATACCACGCCTTCTCCCCTCTCCTCTGCCTCCTGTCAGCTGTACATACCTGTAAAGCTACTATTCATGTCAGGGAGGTCCTCGTCGTCCTCCTGCTGCTGCTCTCCAGGCACTATTCCAGCATTGTGCATGTCATTGTAGGACTTCGTGCGTCGGGGAGTGGAGTGCTGCGAGCCCGGCAGGCTACCGCTGAGCCCGTCTGGCAGTGGGGCATCACCGCCGCTACCACTACTGCTAATCACTTTCCCACCGGGGGGCTGCACCGGTGGCTTGGGCGTCCCATAATAGTTACCTAGGCAACGAGAGAAGGAGGCAGGGGTTGGAGGGATTAAAAAAGACGAAGAAAAGAAGGGCATTTCAGTAGGAGGGGTCAAAGGGTGTGTGTGAGTGAGTGAGTGAGTGAGTGTGTGTGTGTGTGTGTGTGTGTGTAGCCTTTGTATGCAAATAGAGAGACTGGGTTTGTCTGTGGGAAAATGTGAATGTCTGAAGCAAAGCTAAATTTCTTTCTTGTTTGACCCACTGAAGTTCAGACCACTTTGTTTTAACTTACCACAAATTAAAGCATGTTTTACACAAATGATGTTACATCTCACTATTACAACTCCAGTAATTTGAGTCAGAGTTGATACCATGGAGTGTTTTTTTTATTCGGACACACAAGTACAGTGGTAGCTTTCTTCCAAGTAGTTCACAAAATTGTCTGAAGACATTTTGTGAAGCAGTTTGCAGCCAAATTGTCCTCCAGTGCCAGTACCACATTTCAGATAAACTGACAGTTTCAAAGGCGAGAGAACAAAACACGCAGAACTGAATTTTTTTGACAGACCGACTCATTCTCATCCAAAGTTAGACCAGGCGGACCTAAGGAGACTGTACCATCTGAAGACCAGAGTATAAAGCCAACATCTTAATGTGACAGGATGGCACTGGCATCCAAAAAATAAAGGGAATGAAAAAAATGTTCCCATCCAGGTGGTGAAATTACAGTCAAAAGATAAATTGGCAAACTACAACTTCAAATGGGAAAAAGACCTTTTTCACAGCAGACATTTTTGGCATTTCATAGCAGGAAAAGCACAGGTGTAACTGATAATATTAATAAAAACTGCCATGTCTTCCATGAAAAGGATTTATTAGCAGCTTTCAAAATAGTCTTTGAATGATAAATTCTGTCTAAACCTTCAACATGAGTCTTAAGTACCAACCAAAAAAGGTATTATTAAATTCCTTGATGAAAACATAAGATATCTTTTTACTGTTGAAGACTGGTAGATAGGCTTGTGTACTAATGATTCTTAGTTTGAAGTTTACAGTTTCAGTTGGAGAGGTATTACAGCAGAGCATAAAACCTACAGTCCAACATGGTGATGGAAATATCCAGGTGTGGGGATGCTTTTGTCGGTCTGTCATTTACACACCACATATTTCATTCCACATATAAAGTGGAAGCTGGTTTGAACAATCTGTTTGGTAATTTCAGTTATTTTTCAGTTTCAACCTCATATAGTCAAAAACAACATTTTGTGTTCGCCAAACATAGTGTTGTCTCAGATTACAAACTGCACTGCAACTAGCTGATGCTGCAGAAAAACTTTGAACCATGAGCCGACCACACCTTACTGAAATGTTACCCAGAATCCAGCCTCCTTATTATTTGTAGTGGTTGGCTGACAATGAAATGGAGCACTGTACGTACTCCCTCTGATCCCTTGTATCATCACTCCCCTCTCTATAACCCCTTCTATACAGCCTGTTTAAGGTGGGAATGTTGTGCTGTCATGCCGCCTCTGTTCTGTGTAAAATGTACAATTGCGGAAAGGAGGGATGCAGCTGTCTTGCCTTTAAGCTGGCAGCAAAGGTAGTAGCAGAGCCCAATTTATGTCTGTATAAAGTGTGAGCTGGCAGGATGGAATCGATGTAATATTTTGACAATGTGTTATGTGTACGACCCATCACAGGGAAATTTAGGGTGCTTTCAGACCTAGAGTTGTCTCGCTTTGGTCCGAATCAGGGACTAATTTTGTTACTACGTTGCATAATTGCCTAGAGTTGGTTCGTTCACACAAACTTGATTTCAATTGAACCGAACCAAACAGTGCAGGTGTGAAAGCACCCTTAAAAAGCAGCTAGAAGCAGTTAGCAGCTAACTCAAAGAGGAAAGAATAGAAGCAGAAAATGTCCAAAAATTGGAGAGACAGTGATGTGCGGGAGCTCCTTACCCTCCCAGCAGAGGACAAGATCAACTGCCATATTACAGGGATGGTAAATAATTGTCATTGCCATGTTAATGCTATTGTTATTGTTTAGAAAGTGCTGCCCAACTTTTGCTTCTGGAATGTCTGCTATCTGAAATAACACACTGGGGTGACACTACGCTGCCTTTGTTTGGTTCTGTGTCCAAAAGCAAAGTGGTGTAATGGAGGCTCTTCATTGCAGCAGTACTGTGGGATCTCTGAGTAAAAAGGGCATCTGCTTCATGCCCCATCTTCGAGTTTAGCTGGTTTGGCTGGCTGTCCAAAACTAACTTGTTAAAAGCACATCGAAAGAAGATATTTTAAAGTTTCTGATTTCCTTTATACCGTCATCAGTGGCAGTGAGTGAGCTAGTTGCCAATCAGAAGCCCATTGGCCTTGTTTGCTCCTCCTGGCTTGTCGTCAGACGGAAATCCATTGTTATGGAACAGTGAACAAGCTAAGTGAACACAGCAGACACTTAATTAAACATTATCTGACTGAATGGAAGTGTCACGTTGTGGTGTTGTTGTTTACAGTCCTTCCAGTGTGTCAGTGGTGACTTTTGTTTATCACCACAGTGTTGTGTGCTGTATGTGACACGTTCTTTGTGTCATGATCACTGAAATTCATTTTTAGCTTTGTTGTGAAGAGAAGGTGACTATTTTTCACAACTTTCTCACTTCATTATGAAAGAGACTCTTTAAGCTTTCGTCTTTTTGGATAACCAGCATGTGGGAATATATTTTTCTCCAACAAGTAGGAAATGGAAAATGCATCTGTTTAGATGCTGCAGTTTATCCCGCTGTGCAATAAACTGCAGCATCTAAACAAATGCATTTTCACTGGGGGAAACTTGTTTAATACAGAATAATAATTTTGCTTTGATTAACATGTCCACTGTTCAGAGAATGCTTACAGAAGCATCAGCAACAATCTCTGAATGCAGTTTATACACTGTGTGAACTCAAATGTTAGCAGGCAGGGTGATCATTGCGCTGGGAAAGGGTTAATAAAGCCTTCCAAGGTCAGACAACCCACACATGACAACTTATTCCACCATCATACACAGATTTTTTGGCAGCTTGCAAGGAGCACATACTTGATGATGAGGTAAATAGATGATGAGGACAACATTGGATAATAGGTAGGCTGGGATTACAGCCGTGTCGCAATCGCTTATTAGGACCCAAAGACTTTCGACCTGACCTTTATGTGTGTCTGTATCACTGTCGACACTGCCCAGTCCAACTCCAACACCCACCAGCATCAATTTTTCATGAATACACCTTTGTGATGTTGCTTACATGAAAGACAAAGCATATCAAGATGTTGACAGCAACCTTTTCAACTTTAAAACAAACTTTCCCCGGCTACTTCTACTTCAGCTGGTGTTTTCCAGTATGTCCGAGAGCTTCTTCTGAAAGTGCCCAGGGATGGGAGGTAAACATATTGCATAGGGCTGGCTAACAATACATATATGGTGGACACAGTGATAGCAATCATGGTGCATACGATCAAATACAATCCGAGAAAAATCTTCTACAACATGTCTTCCTGCTTTATCGCACTGATGAACTGAGGAGACAATCTGCTCCGACATTAGTACATCTGCCGTTCTGTGATAGATTTCTTCCAATGTGATTGTTGAATGACAGCGCAAACATAATCTAGAGTGAAGAGTGCGCTCTTTGACTCAAAGGGACTGACACCAAAACTTGGCTGTAGCGGGGGCGGGCATGTTTTGAGCGCCAGCTGGAGGCAGAGAGGAGACATGCTTCCCTCCTGCTGTGCTAGCAGGTGCACCTGTCCAAAAGCAGGCTGATCGGCCTGGACAGGGACACAACATGCCTGCTTGCTGACGATGTACCATAGGTGGGCGAGTTTATGCGCTGGCTGGAGGGACAGAGGGATTTGGTTATTTTCTGCCGTACAAGCTGGCACACCTGTCCAAAGTCAGGTTCAATGCCATTTGACAATTCAAGCAACACGGAGAGAACAAAAGGGAAAGTCGTGTCTGAGAACGCCTACGCACAACCACAACTGTCCAGTACATTTGTGTTATTGAAGGATTATGTGAGTTTGAATTAAAATATGTAACTGTGTCCTACTGTATCTTTATGCCAACAACAGGACTGCAACTAATGATTATTTTCATTGTCAAGTAATCTGTTGGTTATTCCCTCCATCACTCCATTAGTTGTTTACTCTAAATAACGCCCAAAAAATGCTGATAATTTCTATTAGTGTTTCCCAAAGCCCACGATGACTTCCTCAAATATCTTGTTTTGTCCACAAGTCATAGATAGTGAGTTTACTGTCATAAAGGAGTAAAGAAACCAGAATATTGAAGAAGCTGGAAACAGAGAATTTACTGAAACCGATTTATCAACTGTGAAACTAGTTGGCGTTTAATTTAATGGCTAACACCTAACTGATTAAATTGCTGCAGCTCTAGTCGGCAAACTTCGTTTAAATCACCACTGAGGTTTACTGTTGATGTTCTGGAAATCCGAAACCTGTAAAAAACAATCCCTACAAGTTCCTATCTGTGCACACAATACATCGAACCAAATGTGTCATTTTTTAACTTACCGTCATACGTTCCTATCTCCAACAGGGTCCCACTCTTCTCTAACTCCAGGAAGTCCTCCACTGAGAGGAAGTTGTAGTCCACACCAGGAACTTCTCCTTCACGTGGGGCGCGGGTTGTACCTGGACAACAAAACAGAGACAGGGTGGGAGTTAGCAAACAAGAATGGATAACAAATAATCCATCTGAAATTCATCGTGGCAGCTGGTGTGTAATAATTTACTGGAAGCGTTGCTTTCATCAAGCTGCTTTTTTAAGAAACAGATTTATCTGCCATTTATTCTGACTTTCACTTTCCAAATGTTCACTGTTTAAGGTAAATGAGACAGAGGATGTACAGTGTCTGGGAGAGTTACAATGCTGTGAGCGATTTTAACACTGGTAAAAATCACATGTAACACGATAGCAACCTGAAAAGACTCCACTCCATTGTTTGTTGTGATCTTCTTTCACACTGAGGTAGAGTGTGAGGTACAGTAGTAGCACCTCAGTGGGATCCTGCCATATGTGGGGGGAAATGGGAGTATGTGTGTGTGTGTGTGTGTGTGTGTGTGTGTGTGTGTGTGTGTGTGTGTGTGTGGTTTGGCATGTGGCCTGTGAGATTCTAGCACTTGTCTTAAATTACTGCTAACAGTTGGCCAGTGTGGCATCAATGGTAAACAGCTATACAACTGAGACAACAGTGAGATGACAACACTGCAAATGTAACTGTTGATACAAGCCATACTGTCTTCTTTTTTTTAATATATGCAAATTTTCAGGTTCATAAATGTATTTTGGGTTTCTACTAGAACATGTTTACATGCTTTAATGGTCAAAAAACACTTTATTGTCCTCATACTGTCTGTGCTGGATCACCTGTATTCACCCTCTGCCTGAGACGCTCCTTTTAGCATCTGTCTCTGTAAGCCCCCCTCCCAAAAAAGCCCAGTCTGCTCTGATTAGTCGGTGTTACAATGTCTTGCAGCCGGAGCATGACGGTAACAGGGAATAGTGGCACTTCATACCATTAAAAATCCACAATAAAAGCTTCAAAATACAATCAGACATGTTCCAGCAACAATATGATCCAGCACTGGGGAGAAATTTCATCAGCAACCAAGATTAGCCTACATGCTTTCCTGACGTTAGCATGTAGCTACATGTAGCAGTGTAAGCTACATAATGTAAACACCTGCAGTGTGCCTGGAGCAGATGACCTTATAAAGAAATATGTCACAAGCTCAGCGTGTCTCGAAAATAGAAAACAACATTGGAAACAGACTATTCAGAACGATCTGAGGCCTGAGGTTTTTGCTCAAAGGGGTTACATTTACATATGTTTGCCTCATCATTTGAAACTTTGACAGAAAATAAAGAAAAGCATAAAGGGTCCCATTTAAACAGTCTGCTTTCTTTGCTATCTTCAATCATTCAGACTTTGCCTCACTGGTGCACATTTCCACTCTATTGTCTGACTAAGTTTTCTTGCTAGCTGTTTCACTCTCCACTGCATTCACTGTATCCCATTACAAAAAGAAAACTATTCTGTCAGTGACTCAAAAAATGGAATAAATGTAAGTATCCAGACAGAGCTCATGGCAAATAATCTTTCTCATCTTGCCCTGACAGACATCTGTTTGCCGACAACCGAGGGCTTTCCCTCCTTTGCTACCTACCCTTCCCCTCTCTTCCATCTCTTGATCTATCCGTCTTATCTCCCAATCACTCTGTCTCCAGTGGGCTGGTAAGCAATAAGCTGGTAAAAATAGATGTGTGGGGATAGGGGGGAGAGGCTCCCACTGCAGCCACGTTCAGTGACACTGGTGATAAATCACAGATGTGCGGATCCTAACTCAAGCAAGCATGCATTACACTCACGCAAGCATACAGTGCATGTAGAAGGGCATGTTATGTTTGAAGTAGGGCTGCTCAGTTATGGTTAAAATCATAATCACAATTATTTGGGTCAATATTGAGATCAGGACTGTTTTAGACAATTACTTATGGACTGTGGAAACATCATGCATTTACTGAAGTGAATTACTCTGAGCAGCACGCACAGGAAAGAATGAGAATATCATATATTTGAATATATTTCTCACTTATACCTGGATGGTCTGATTAGGTCGCTAAATTTGTCCCTAGTCCACTAGTCCCTTTTTAGAAATAAAGTCACTAGGAGGATCTGAAAAGGGTCTTGGAAGCCAGCCTCTGAAGACACTGAATCTCTCACACAAAATATTCTCGACATGCATCTATTCATTCACCAAGCCTCCACAACCCCTGCACTATGTATTCCTTTAGGTTATCTCTACTGTAAAGGGCACACACAGAGAGGGCAAATCTTCCTGTACATCACTAGCATTCATACTTGAGCGCACACAAACTTTCAAACTCCACTATTTGTGACCAGACACTCGAGCAGCAAGAGGAAATTGATCTAAAGTCAAACAAATCCCCTCTGAAGTCTATCAAACAAACAGTCAGTCCGCTCATTCCCAGGCACCGAGTCTTTTACAGAACGTCAACCTTGGAGAGTCCTCAGCCGAGCCCGCGCGTTCAGCCGACTGTCAGTTCACTTTCCACACAAAAGTGGCCATTGATTGGACTCTATTTAGATGCTGCTGCTCTTAGAAAACCAAATAGGAAGTGGAATTGTGACCAGTGTTTCAAAAGGGATAGAAAAGCACAGCCTTGGCTCTGACCCAGGGGTGAGACACTGTCATCGCTATAGGCCTAATTAATTCAATACCCCCTCCTCACAATAGCTCCATTGACCAAGCTGTGAAATAGAGTGAGAAGGAAAGACAGTTTGGGACTGAGAGTCGGGTATAGAGACTGCTGCCTAGAGTTAGGTGTGGATGCGCCCAACAACAACTAAACTGAAGAAAAAGAAGTGAGACTACCAAAGCTAGAGTTAGCATAATTCAGCTACTGGCACATACAGTGAAGCCTTGGTGATTTGCTGTGAGAGTGTTCGTCTAGTGCTGGCTGGCTCATGGCTTAACAGCTTCAACATCTTCACCAGCTGAGATGGGTGGGTGGGCGTTGTCAAAAAAAAACCCCAAAAAAACTCATCATTAGCAATTCAAGGAGATGATCAAGCAAACAAGTGCTGAGATATTGGCAGTCGTACTGAAGCGCAGGGAGCTAAGAGCCACTACTGCTGCATCAAAACACATGCACGCATGGCCCAAAAAAACACAGCAAAAAATGTATTGTAGCCCGTAACAGTATAACACACAAAAATAAATGCTCTAGGACTGAATGTTCTTCAAAAAGAACAACAAAGAAAAAGAAAAAGGGAGGTAATTTTTGTGTCTTCATACATCATGCCACTGGGGCTCTGCTGTTGCTAGGGACAACCCAGGAAGGATACGATAGTAGAGAGAGGGAGATGTGGGGAGGTAATGTGGGGAAGTTTGTCCTCCACTGATGATGCAGTCCTCTACACAGTCTGCTCTGGCTTCACAACTCCCTTTTCAGTTCCATGACAGAAATACGAAGCACCACAGCGGTATGACTCAAAGGCCTGGGCCGTATGAGAAAGCATAAATGATGCATGCGCAAGAAAAATGAGAGTGGGAGAAGGCTGGAGAGAACGGAGAGATATTGACAGAGAATAAAATCATAGAGTGAGAAAAACACTTCCATGAACTGCAATGACCTCACTCTAAATAAGTTGGTATACTTATTAAACTGTTTACATAGGTTGGTGTACAGGGCTGGGCATTATTAAAAGGCAATACTTAGGAAGCAGCAACCAAATTCTTTACCATTAGTTTACCTTGAGTATTCAACCTTAAACCTTGTCTTTCTTTCACGTTGCATTGGTAGTATATACTCCCAGCTAACTTTGTGCAAATTCTGTAAAACACTGTCCTTCAAGTCATTCGTCTTTCAAATGTCAGCCATCTGTTTCCTTTGTCAACACGTTCTCAACCACTCCAAGGTAGAGCAGGAGTCAACAAGCACAAAGGTATAAGAATAGAACAAATAAGGCATAAACATTATTTACATTACACATTTTAGTGCAGTGCCTCTAAAAATACCAGTTCTGAGAACAGACCAAAATTAAAGCCTCTGCTTCCTTATCTAATACCCCATATTTCCCTTCAATCCCTTCATCAAACCACTGTTGGACTAAACGCAGCAACACCTCAACAAGCAGCAAACATTCACAGAGGCAGTAAGGCTTCACTTTATATTAGATCACGATGCATTTTGCAGGTGTTCACATTATTGTGTCCACCCCCTTTTACACAGCACAGGGAAATATTCAAAGCTCATGTTTGCTGTCAGCGCTGCTGCAAATGTTAACTAGCAAGCCAATTAGTCGGGCATTATTTGATTCTCTATAGAGGGGAAACAGACAGTTGGGAGCCAGAGTGCAATATCTCTACTGCTGAACAAAAGAGAGCATTATGGGAAACCGTCATGTATGTGGAATACTAATTTGGGATATTTGAAAAGTTAAGATTTAATACTGCATAGTGTGCTGGCTACAGACCAGAATGCTTTTGGGTTGAACTCTCAAAACACCAGAAGAAGACACTAGTGCTGTGTGTAAAATATGTTAATACTAGGTGAGGGTTGACTACATGAATGTAAAGTTGGGTGTTGCTTCAAAAATAGCACGTACGGACTGCTTAATTTCCACAGATGACGCTTAACTGCTTTGTGTGCAAGATCTTTGTAGTATCATGTTCTAACATACGGAGCTCTAAATAACCACAAATAATCATTGGTTCTGTTCCCCTCTCTGTATGTCTATGATCTTGCCTGTCCCTTCACACAACGCTGAGCCACCTCTTCCCTCTTGCAATCCAGCAGAGGGTTGACTCAGATACCAACAGTCACAGAGGGGTGCTACGGCTCGTGTGTATGTGAATGGCAAACGTGCTTTGGCTTGTAATGGTACAAAAAGGGGCTGGAAAGGAAACACCTTCTGTTATAATCAGCAGCTGTTCCACCCCCTGCCTGCCAGCACATACACATGTACACACACACACACACACACACACACACACACACACACACACACGCACACACACACACACACACACTTAACACTGGGGAGGAGGTGCGTGGCCAACAAATGGCATGGTCTGGGGCTAAACGAGAGCTGTGGGTGGAGGGTAATCACTTAATGGAGCTTTATACACCCATCTCCCCTGACACACACACACACACACACACACACACACACACACACACACACAAAGTTTCATTACCATAACAGCCACAGTGGGAGAACTGTCCCGTCCATGCTGTGAACCACCTATGGTGTCCAGATTAGAACCCCACAATGAGAGGAGCAACTTAAGGCTGAATTATAGTTGTGCGTGGGCTCTACGCAGAGCCTATAGTGTCATAAGCCGTTGTGAGCATCTGTGCTTGTGCGCTGGTGTGTCTGTGTCACCTTGAAATTACACCACCAAAACTCTAGTTGGCGGTGAGGTTTCTTTGCCACTGTGTAGAGTGTCTTTGAGGTGCAGTAAAATTTAACATTTACAAAAGAACAAATTTCGGCTCAGATATAGCTCACAAAGTTCACAGACAAAACAACTGTCTTTTGCTTAATACTTTTTTCCCACAAATACAACATGCTAACGTTACTGGTATAAGTCTATGGCATCTTGTATAAATTAGCCTAGTAGCTAGCAGACTTTTCCCCTACTCATATAAAGCCAGGGTAAATCACACACAAGACTTCAAATGCTTCTTTGTGGGGGGTTAGAGTCTTCCCAATTTGTCCATAAAAGTAAATAAAAGCTTTGTTTCCTTTGACGAAAAAGATTTTTAGTGAACAAAAATAAACAGGAGGTCTGTGTTGACGCGACGTGTAGTTACATGTCTTGGGAGGTGCACATCAGGTTACGGCATCTGTGCCAAGCCTACACCATAGGTTTGACACAGATTCCACGCAGAAGTATAAACTGTGCTTTGGTGTTCAGCATCTCTACTCTGTATCTACAGTAACTCAACCCTGTGTTGTAGTAAGGGTTAACCACATCACAGCCATGCCACAAAATGGAACCGCGGGGCAGAACCTGTTATCACTACTACTCCTCAAAAACACTGTTTCTCCCTCTCTTCTGAGAGAGTTGCCATCCTGATGTTATTCATGTAATTTCATGTTAAAACTGTTATCAGTGCATTTTCTTTGTTCTCTAAACGTCTGTGATTGTTTGGTCTGACATTTAGATTTTCAAGCATCAATGTGGCCAAAACAGACACTCGGCCAGTGAGAAATAGCTTTGAATGAGACTCCAGCGATACAGCGAGAGTGAGAGCACTTTCAAACTGACCACAGCACTATGGCAAAACAACACAAGCATTTTTGTGGGTGTGTTGCAACAGAGTACTTAGAAAAGTTCATCACAGCAACAGACATTTTCTCCCATGTCTCAAAGCTTGCAAGGCAAAATTAGCACAATGCTCCAAGTATTTAGGGACATTTTTAATGTGTGGTGTTTTTCCCTACGATCATTCCTGTGTTAAAGAAGTCAACAGGATTACAGTCTCAAGAATTACTGCATTGTTTCTCACAGTGGTCATAATGAACTGCTTGAAGCGACAAGTCATGGACCACATGAAATTCAGTCTGTCCTTCTCATTAGATCTCTACAATTGTGTTACTGCTCCAGCTTTCTGAGCTAAGTCTTAGCACCTAACAGTCAAGTTGGAGTCCCCATAAGCATCTCTGATATCAACACATTGAGGGCAGGAATGCGTGCCGGGCCCATGGCTATCTATGCTGCTCTGTGGAAGGGTAGCTCTTGGACAGGTGCAAAGATAATCTGTTTCTTACGGTGATTTTTCAGCAAGGCCTATCCTGATCAAACCCCATTAGAAACCAGCACTTCTGTTGTTGGAAAACTCAAGAATATAAAGTTTCTATATCACTGAGGATCTTACCTGGACCCATACATCTCATCCTCCCTGGCAAACAAATGTCACTGGCTCCACTTCTTGCAGCAACTAAGATAGCCAAGACTCCCAACATGATCTTGTCTACATTCTACAGAGGCACCATTAAAAATGTACTGAGTCACTACCTTGTTAACTGGTACTGTATGGGTCCTGCAACACTTCAGAACTCAACTCACACCAGCATATAATGAGGACAACAGAAACATAATTCACACTGCTCTGCATCCACATATCATCAAGGATTCCTTTCATCCATCAACAATGCATCCTTCCCTCTACCATCTGGTAGGAGCTACCATAGCCCCCCAGCAGGAACAGCAAGGCAGAGAGACAGCGTCTATCCCCAAGCTGTTAAGCTTTTGAACTCACTGACCTCCCAATCAACTACTTTCAAGGCTAAAATAAAACCCAGCCCTTTTCACTGTCCCCCTCTACCTCCATATAGCTACTCCTATCCTCTGTACTGTAAGGGAGAGTAGTGATACCCCTTTTCCATCAGATCAGCTCTAGTTCTTGAAGCGTCTCCATTCGGGATTCTTGGAACCTCGGTGCTATCTAGCAAACCAGTCCTGGTTTCCATCAGATTTGAGCAGAACCATTGTAATCAAGGATGTTTAATCAATGGAGGGTATTGCATAGTGCACAGCATAAGCAAACAGTATTAGCAAGATGGCGGATCACATTGAATACCTGCAAGATATTTGTTTTTATCCGAACAACAACCATGGACCAACTATTTATGAGACCACTGCATGCCTTTTTTGGACAGTTTCTGACTTGTCTTCACCAGAATATGTTGTTGGAAAAGGGGGTATGAAAGGACTTATAATTTCACATGAAGCACTATTAGGCACTTAGTATGAATGCTGCAATGTTTCATGTATACATGACGGTATGCATTGGTATTTATTACAGTTATTTAATTGATGTTTTTAGGATTTTTCTGTTTTTATCCTTGATGTTTTAACATGACACATATCTGTTGATTTTAACCGGTCTCTTTTTAAAGAAAAAAAAAAAAAGACTCGGTTTCACTGTAAAAAGGCTCTTATCTAATAGTAGATGTAAATCATTTGCATAGGTTTTCTATGTTTCTTTACTGATGCAAGCTTTTGTATGCAGATCTAATCTTTCAGCCAGTATCACTGGAAATGAAAAACTACAAGTTCTGAAAGAGAACAATCTGTGCTGTCTAGTTCAATCTGTCCCTCATTTACTGGTATCTCTACTACCCTTTTGTTGAATTGTAAAAGTAACCACTGATTGTAAGTGAAGCTTTGTATAGCTTACTTCCTCCCTGTTTCATTTTGAGCAATGGTTATCAGTCCTTGTGAAAGGATTTCTTGGCCACACTGACTCCCATTTATCTGAACTTAAGTCCAAAGCATAATGTTGCTTTATATGGCTGACATTAGTGCATATTCACACACATTCAAAGCTCCATTCAGTGATATTATCAATGAATATGTTCAATCCAGTAACTTCCTTTGCTGTGAAAAGGTTTACTAGTACTCATCATCCAAATGAAAATCAGCACACAACCATGCAGCTCTCTGCAGCTCATTGTTGTTTATTTGGTCAGTATTTAGACTGTAAAGTTGCTCTCCATTCACTGTACTCAGATGTTCCAAGAAAACAAGATCAAGCAGGCAGAGTGTACACAACCTGTCCAGCACGAAACAGCACAGAGCCAAAGTAAATCAGCCCTTGGTGAGGCTAGTCAAATATCCTGAGAGCACAAGATAGCCACGTAGGTGGAATAAACCAGAGCTTAAATCAAAGTGAATAGTAGAGTTACATTCATAGCTGAGCTAGAAAGAAGTTTCCAATGGGATGCTCATGTTACCCTGTGTCTTCAAAGAGGTAACTGTTTGCTAACACAAGCCATTAGCGCTTGGCAAACAAGTTGTATTTCAGGGCTTTGATTGTGCGAGTTGTTTTCAGAGTTTTCTGACACTTAGTGGTCAAAAATTGATTAATGCACCTTGAAACACACTAATTAGATTGAACGTAGATCAGAATTACACATGTAGTGTTTCTGTTTAAAGGTATAAATGCTTGCCAAACTATTGTACCATTTCAAAAGCCTAATAGGGGCCACTTTGGTGTCACTGTGACCTTGGCACTGTCAATCAAAAACGTCATCCCCTCCACACAGCTTCTCTGGACTGGGCTTATCAACGACAGGGAGCATCCAGTTACACCGTGATGTCTTTCAAACCACAATCAATACATGACAGCAACTGGTCACGACCCTCGCTGTGACCTTGGCCTTTCCCTGTGTCTACACTGTCACTCAGCTTACACAGGATCAATATCAAATTGTCTCCTTCCCATCATCTCAACAGAATCGACTCAACTTTGGCGTTAAGGGTTCATATTTTGGTTCAAAAACATCAATGAGGACAATAGCATCTTGGCTTGTTTTTTTGGTTGTGTTGCCATATTGAATGCCACATGCAAACATCAATAGTTAATTGCTAGTTATTCCAGTCAGTTATCAAGATAAAAGATAATTTTAAAAAAAATCAATAAAAAAATCAATATCTATAAATAGTGTTTGGCAACATGACAATATGAACCATCCAATGGTAGAAATGTCCACCAGTAGAGATTTAGTAACATCATTTTCATCTTTGGGAGCTATTTTGGGCGGGCTATGTAGCAAATTAGGGCTGGATTCTCGTGTGATCTCACAATCTGCCTCAGAAGATAACTTGATTTGGGCGGACATCGAAAAGAAGAGTGAAGTCGTAAATACAGAAGCCTGTAACAATTGAAACCTTAAAGCTTCCATTTGAAAGAATTTTTGTTTTAGGACAGAGCAGGGATGGAAGTATAACTTGAGTATTTCCCTCTTTGCTAAGAGATACATTTATTTAGAGTAACCGTTTTTTACTGTCAACAACATACAGGTTGTTAACCGAGACCCACCCTTTTTTAAAACTTTTGGATCATGAGTCAGACGTAATCAGACTGGGAATTGACGCTGCGTATTGTTACTTTTGCACCTCTCTGCTGGGACGATAGAAACACAGGTGATGGACAAAAGTAACAGCTGGATAAATCTACCACAAAACAAGTACGTATTTAATATTTCTGACATATAAAACACTTCTATGCTTCAGTTAGTCCTCTAAACACATGACTATGTTACTCTCAAATCAATTTATCATGTTTAGTGTTGCAGTTGTATGAAAATGGTCCAATGTGTCAAACTAATCTTTGTGTATAATCACCATTTTCTTTTATGAATAATACTGGATTGGAATAAGATGTTTAAACCATCACACATCCTTACCCATCACATGAACTCAATCCCCAAATTATGCACGTTCCTCTCTTTCCATTAACAGCAGAGACAGTCCAAGCAAACCAACCAGCAACTTTACCCTAGCTAGCACCAAAGATAGGCTAGCATGACAATTTAAACCTTCACTGACACTTAAGTTATGAATGGATCTAACATATGATATACATTTACCATCTTTAACAAACCAAAATACCTTTCTTTTTTGACTTAATGAGTGAAAATCCATTTTCTACTGTAACTGACAAAACTGAAATGATCGGGCTGATTTTTCGCTGTGTACTCAAGAGTAGGAGGTACCTCCTGTGGACCTCCAGGTAAGTTCAAGATTTTTAATTACCAGAGAAAAGGTCTTTTGTCCCTGTATTGTCTCGTGAAGTTTTTCTGTTTGTATGGAAGGTCTAAATAATCAAATAATCAAATGTAGAAAGAAAATAATCAAATGTGATGAAGTACAATCTGGCTACGTTGAACCATTTCTTAATTGAATAAACAGAACAATTACCCCATTGTGATATTACCATGATATAAAGTAACACATACTGTGATAGAGGATTTTGGCCATATTGCCCACCCTTATCTATCACTAGCTCACCTAGAAATCCTCCGCCTAAGACTTTACATACAGCCCAGACATCAATTTCCTTCTTTCACTGTATATTGTATCAATGGGTCACCTCTCTACCCTATGCAGAACAGTAGTGAGGCTCTTACTCTACCTTTATGGGAATGAATTAGACATAAAAGTGTTTGTATGTCTTGCAAACCACCCACATGCAAATCTTGACATATACCCCATGTTTTTAACTCTGTAAAACAAAACGGATTGCTCTAATGCACTTAATATATGGAAGATCCTCACCCCTTCTCTCTCCAAGCACAACTAACGCTCACTGGCAGACAAATCCAAGCACCTCATCTATATTTAATTGATGTCAGACTATTTTAAGGGAGCATCTGCCCTTCTAGTGGCAGGATAGACTCAGACTAAGGTTGCTGACATTTGTGAGGGCAGAGGATGACACTAAGATTAGATTTGAGAGTACAATGACATTATATGAAAGACCAAAATGACTACATTATTCAATTATGCATCACTGAAACATCTTCCACAACACGCTGTAAGCTTGAGAGGTAAATTATGATCACTTCAAGCGTGCTAGATTTGTCTGGAGGAGGACAGAACAGAAATGCTAGCAGGCGAGAGGAAAATGTGCTCAGCTTGGCAACAACTGAGTTTAAATGACAGAGGAAAACACATGGTATCAAAATTAGCTATCTTTTTTTAACGCAACAGCATCAAAACACATGAAAAACGCAAAAGGAGGCTGTACAGGCATGCACACAGCCACAACCCAGCTTCTAAAAATAACCATGTGTGAAAAATCTGTTTATTTCCTACGCTTGCGTTCCCCCAGAGCAATAGAGCACCCTGGGCTTGCATATCCCCCAGGCCTGGCCTTGCATTTTAGCTGTGACCTACATTGAATTCCCTCCACAAGGACAATGTTGGGCTTGACTCCTTGGACGACTTTGGGATTCGAGCTTGGAGGTGAGAAGCTGTCTTGCTTGAGCTCATCATCGTATCCAGTTTGGTGGCGTAGTTCGACAGTTTTTATAAGTCTTTCTTCATCTTGCTTAAATCTCACCGATTTTTTTAGTTTGAAAGACGCAAGCGAACCAGACTGAAATACTTCCTTCATATTAGTGCCAGGTTTCTTTCTCTTTTTGCGCACTCCGAAACATCCACAAAGCTTTAGAAAAGAAAGAGGGAACATATAAGCTGGTTGTACCAAATAAAATAGAGATCCAAGTGAATGTGTCCAAATATCCTTGAGTGTCAATGTTCAGACAGTGAAAACTAGTTCCACATTAGCCAGCTGTAGCCGCAAAATATCCATGGTATAAAGTTTTTTTTTTCTACTTTTTGTTTGCTAGGCAAACAAGAAGGAGGACCTTGCTCTGACCCCAAGGCTCAAAGACTATGGGAGGTGTATCACTGAAAAATTGCTCCACCCAAAACTAAATTTTGGCAATATGCATGAGCAGAGAAAATGCAGACAGATATGTCTACAAAACTTGGATGAGGCCTCGAAGGGGATAATATTATTACACTAATATTTTCAAACACTAGCCCCACGGGTCACAAAGCACCTGAAATTTGGTGGCTAAAGTACATTTTTGGTGGCCCAAATGTGAATGCAAAAACAACAGAGGCAGTTTAATGCATGAATAGAACAAAGTATGTTTTTTAAATTGATAACTCAAGTTTTTTGTAAACATATGGTACATATTCTCACAGTCTCTTTATGGCTCTCAGTCTCAATCTTTTTTGGCCCCCACATGACTCACCCACGCTCTTCCTGTCTGCATTAAAACAACACAAAAAGCATGAGAAGCCTATAATACATACTTCCAACTGTTTGGTTGCCGTCCAATTTTTTCATTTACCACAATAAATGGTAAATGGACTGGCACTTGTATAGTGCCTTCCTAGTCTTCCAACCACTTAAAGCGCTTTTATACTACAGAGTCACATTCACCCATTCATTCACACATTCACACACTGATGGCCAAGGCTACCACAGGACCATACATACGGCTACTCAGTTTAAACACACTCACACCAGGCGAGGAGCAATTAGGGGTTCAGTATATTCCCCAAAGATACTTCGACATGCAGACAGAAGGAGCCAGGGATCGATTACTGGACGATCTGCTCTACATACTGAGCCACAGCGACCGCCCATGGTCTGCCTTTTGTGTTTCTGGTTCTTCTGTAAGGATTGCTTTAGTAGTTTTAGTAGGCTTAGTAAACCCATATTTCAATAGCCCACACATATCTGTAGCTAGCCGCTGTTTTGGTTTAACAAGTGACCGTGTCAAGTGGTGACTTTCAGCCGAATGTGTCCGTGGCTGCTTGTAGTATAACTTCCGTAAATGGTTGCCATGGAATAGATAAATTAACACGTGTGTACTTCTTTAAATTGATTAAAATTGTAGCACAGTGGGGCAGTGGTTAGCATTGTCGCCTCACAGCAAGACGGTTCCTGGTTCGAACCCAGGGCTTTGCATTTTCTCCCCCATATCAGCGTGGGTTTTCTCCGGGTACTCCAGCTTCCTCCCACAGTCCAAAGACATGCAGGTTAACTGGTGACTCTAAATGGGCTGTAGGCGTGAAAGTGAGCATTAACGGTTGTCTGTCTCTATGTGTCAGCCCTGTGATAGTCTGGTGACCTGTCCAAGGTATACCCTGCCTCTCGCCTAATGTCAGCTGGGATAGGCCCCAGCACACTCATTAATAAATTATTGAATGAATTGATTAAAGTTTAATTGAAGGCTTTTACAACGACACCTACGGGGGCAGCTGTTGTTCAGGAGACAGAGTATATTGACCACTGATTGGAAGATAGGTGAGTCAGTCTCTGGCTCCTCCAGTCCGCATGCTGAGGTATCCTTGGTCAAGACACCATAACCCTAAATTGCTCCCAATGAGATGAGCGTGTGTAATGGTTGACGGAGTAACAGGTGGCACCTTGTGTGAATGGGTGAATGTGATAGTGTGAGAACGATTTGAGTGGCTGTAAGACTAGAAAGGCACTATGCAAATGCAGGTTTGTTTACTATCAGTTTCCATGTTCTGTTTGTGTTTTCAACAGCCGCCATCACTATGAGCATCATGACGCATTCGGCTAGGAGTCACCAGGTTACACGGTCACTTGTTAAACCAAAACACTAGTGACGAGTACTGTTTTTCTGTTTATATAGGATGTTGACCTAAAAGGTGTGAATGAATCGGGATGTTTGTGGAACTGGAGGCGCGCAGTACAGGGATTTGTTTTTGTTTTAACCTTTTTTTAGACATGTAATCGCATTGAGAAACACAGTGTCATTCTCATGAGCGGCCTGAGGGGGGCCACAAAGGGGCTACCTACTGGGGATTTTTGGTGGTCACAGAGTAACTATTTTGCAGCCATGTTAATGATTAAACCCTGAATTGAAAAGAGGATCCATACTGAGATATTAAGAAAATACAAACAGTGTCTGAGAGCTTGGGCACAATGATTGCTTTTAACAACCATACCAAGGATCCAAAGTAAACCTGAGGATAAAATGGTTCAAAGGTCTGTTTATAACCAGCTTAGATTCCTCTGGAAAACCTCTTTGCCTGAAACTGACAATGATCAATGCTCACCTACTCTGCACCACTCACTCTGACCGCCTCACACATGTGGTGTGCCGCTGCTGATGACATAACCGCATCATCAGTTAGAAAAACAAGACCAATTGGGTTAATGCACACATACCCTGGATTTCACACTGTAAGGTTATGTTTTGCAATTCCGAGCACACTGCAGCTATTTCTGTGCATGGATTAGCACAGTTTTGCAGCGTCTATCCAGCATAATGATGTTTATGACAGGTTACAAGTAGTCTTAAAACTTCTAGAGTCAAAAATGACTGTTATTGAATCTGATCATTGCAGCAGATTACACTTTATTCCTCATCATGAACCACTTAAGATAAGGTACCTTTTTGCCCTGTAGCCCAGCCAGTTAAACCTTGAATTACCTGACATAAGGAAGTCAGGTGACTTGACAAAACAAGTTAGTCAGGCTCTCAAGAAAACACACCTTCCCAAACAGTGACATTAACAATGTGCCTGAAAGCTCTGTTTTATAAAAACATGTCTACATGTGCTAAGAGGACTAAGATAATTCAGTTTAAGTGTAAGATTCTGATCATTTTAATCACACTGAGATGCAAAAGACACATATTTTGACTCTGGACTGAAAACTTCACAGTATCTCCAACACCAACTAAGTCTTTTCCATCACAATCCATCTTTCCATTTGAGGCAGGCCTTCAGAGTATGCCCACACTACATCAACAGATACACAGACTTCAGTATGACCTAGATACAAATTGTCTTCAAAAGTCAGAGGGTTCAGAGAAACGACGTGCACGGTAAGGTGGAAAACGCCTATAAATCAGATCATCGTCGATTCATTTCTTGGGCAATTTGAAATGCAGGGTTAAAAATAGCACGTAAACAAATCAAGTGGGGAAAAAAAAGATTATTTGTTTCAATGTATTCACCGCGGTGAACTGATCACTGCCATGAGTGAAAAGTAGGCCATCATAAATGTGTTTGGCAATGATTCATTATCATAATTGTTCTATTAATAGGCTCAGCTATTCTTTCTCGGCTTGTGTGCTGCCATTCAGGTCAGTCAGGACAGGAGTTATTTGAAAGAGTGCATTTTAAGCAGTTTGCGACTGACATGGGAACAATGGCAGCACTCACAAACTCTGACAGTGTTTTGGGGGAGTTTTTTTGTTTTTTTTCTACGATGGATAAAACGCATGAATCATTGACAAACACAGAGTTAAATGTATGTGCTAGGTTAGAGGAGAAGCTGTTATCTGCAAAGCTTGATTAAAATTTTCATGAGCATGACCCAGTGGATGGCACAGGCAACTTGTGGTGCTCCCTCCCCTCCATCTCTCCTTCCCTTCTCCACTCCTTCCTCTCTGTCCATGTTTTCTTTGTTCCCTCTGTCAGTGCTCCTCTCATTTGTTCCAGTCCTTCAAATCCGTAACACCAGCAACTCTCCCTTTTAATCTTTAAGCCACTATTCATCTCCTCTCGTCTTTCATACAAAGAATATTAAGGAAGTTAATACCACAGACTCCTCCACCCAGCCTCTGATCTGCTCATTTGTGTTTTTACTCTGTCTCCAGTACGCTTGGCAGATGTGACGGCTGCCTGTGTGGCCGGGCAAAACTGTTTCTGCTTTGGGGTTTGACTGGAGGACAACTGTGGTTTTTCTCAAGCCGCCGACTCAGTCCATTCCAAAAAGCCCAAACTCCATTTTGCCGATGATGTTGATGATGTCATGTAATCCAGAAGTACACAAAATAACTGCTGCTTCATTCCTCTTGGCTGCCACACTCATTTAAGTGACCAGCGATACTAAAATCCAGATGTGAAGAATAATGAGGATTCTTTGATATTCTACATAGTTAAAGAGGAGTCAAATGTTCTGGGGAGTTACTAATAAGAAAACACTGAATATACTGTACTCTACTGTGAATATTATTATGTCCTAACAACCACTGATCACCTGAATAAACCCTTAAATGCCACATCGATTATGATCTACATAACAATGCACTCTTATCAGGTCCGACATAACCAATGGGCTGATGGCCTGGGCCAAGTAACAGCCAATCAGGGTCTGAAATGTGTATGTTGTAGGAGATATCATCGTTTTCAAGACACGTGACCGAGGAAATGCATCACGATTCACTGAAATATACGTGGGGAAGGCAAAATGCAGGATGGGATGCACTCTTTGCCCGCCTTAGCCTTTTACTAGTCCTCAAGGAAATGTCAGCAACAGAAACTTACAAGGGCTTCCTACTTCCAACAATACTCCTGAGTGGAAAACAGTGACTGTGGTATGTTTGGTATAGTTTTCTATTTTAACATTGTGTATCAATAATGAAAGGAAAAACAAAGCTAAAAGGGAATTTGACTTCTGTACATATTATGTATAAAAAATCATCAAAATTAAGGGAAATTAAGGGATTTCCTTTGAGTGGCAGGCCAATGAAAATATATAGAGAGCCAGTAAGACTCTGATCTACTGGCCAAGTGGGCCAGTGGGGAAAATGTTCTTTGGACACTGCCTTGTAACATTGTCATGATGGACTCATGATGGATCGATGCAGCAGAACTAGAAATATCATCTTATTTTATTCCATTCATTGTTCCTTGTCAAAACTTTGAGCCTACACTACCCACAGTGCAACCCGACTGCAAACAGTTTGGTTGGAGATTCAGGTGTGTTGTGCTAATGTAGCCTGGAGCTCAAACAGAGAAGAGGAGCAGGCCACAGAGGTCTGGTAAGGTCACTTCTTTCTCACTCCTGTAAACAGACCTTTCCCCTTTAAAAGGTATACTAAGCAGGAACTGTGTAGGTTAGTAAACAATGTCCCCAGCAAAAAGGAAAGCACAAAGCAAACACTAGATTCACTCAAATTTGCTATATTTACATTTTTTTGGCGCTGTGTCTGCAATTCTCATAGCATCCTCTTGGATGCCTGCTGCTCACAGCGTGTCAGCTGGTCACTAGTGTTTTATGAAGTCCCGACCTCACCTGTTGGCTGTGCCCATTAACATCCCGACCACGGCAAAATAAAAATAAAGTAAGAAAATACAGGCAGACGCAGAGTCTCTGCAGATAAATCCAACACCACACACTACAAATTGGTTTTAAGTGTTGATTAAAAGGGATTTCCTTTGTATGAGTCTGTACATTGTTTTTAAGGAAATCAGAAATCAGTCAAAGCAGTCAAAAAAAGGTTACGTCTGGCTTATTCTGCTTCACTATAACTGAGGCACGACGTCTGCATCCCTCATTTCCCTACTGTCCGTAGTCTGTGCACGTCTCACGTGAGAAAGTGGAGCGAAGGGGTGAAGCAGTGGGCCAATGTGATATGCAGGCTAACAGCGCTGGCTCCATCTCTAATAAAGATGGGTGCCTCGACGTATAGCGAGCAAATTCTTTCCCTTAGTCTTGCCTGTATTAAGTGAAAACGAAATTGCCCCGTGCACTGAATCATGCTGCTTTGAAATGAAATGTGATGACTGTGTTACATTAAAGGCAGACCTAGTAGTGGATTGAATTAGCCCGCTGTATGTCTTTCAAAGAGTCCAGTCATTTCACTTCCAAGTCAAACTCGTTGCATGTATGCCATCTATTATATTTTCTACACAGAGAGCACGCCACAGAGCTGTGCAAAATCACAATGTGCCACAGTTTCTCAGTAAATTATACATAAATATGTTTACTCTGCATGGTTTTCTGCTTATGGCTGTCAGGGTATACGCAGGAGGACATTAATGGAGGTAACACACTTTAAGCATGTAGGTGAATATCACACAATCACATCTAATTTTTCTGCTGCAGTCTGGCAGACACAGCTTGTCAAACTGACTGTATTTGGCTGGGTACACTGGGTTTACTGTAGCATCTGCCTCGCTGAAATAAGTGGCCATATAAAGAATATTGTATGTAGCTGGTGGATGTTAATAGATACAAAACATGGATGATGGCCCTGCCTTGAAAAATCTGGCAACATTCACAGACCCAACTGTCGTGCAGAAGCTATTACAGAAGCATTCCTCTAAATCTCCACAATAAACATGCTCTGGTGTCAAGCTAGCCAGCTAGTCCACATTTTCCAAGAAGATACTGAGGCATGTCTTCATGGATAATTTTCAAGACACACGCGACTGTATGCACGTGCCCACACACATACACACACACACGCACAAGGGGAGGGCTAGCAGACTGCCGTCATATTCCAAAACCAAAACAGATCCATCCACCATCTTCGCCACAGCTTGTCTGCCAGTGCTTTTTTTTGGTGAAATACACACACAGACACACACTCACACATGCAGGAGGGGTGACGAGCTGACTGGGGTTTGTCAGCTCGGCAGGGGGATGGAGCCATCTGTCCCAGTAAAGGGTTAATCCAACCAAAAGTACAGGCCGCAGATACCAGCATTTTCCAGTCTTCTCATTTCTAGCTACATTCTGGCTTTTTTTTTTTTTTTTTAATTTTTGCGTTTTAGTAGTGTGGCGGAGGAGGAGGTGTTACAGTCTATCATCCAGCCTCACGGACACCCCAGCCATCCCACCTGATTCTTCAAGCCCCCCCAAAAATCTCAGCCCTCCCCATGTGCTGGTGGCGGGGAATTAGATGTTGAAGGGGTGCAGTTTTAGAGATGGTGTTTCAACGATTGGAACGGATGCCTTTCATTTGGTATGGAGTGTTTTGTGTCGGGGGGGGGGGGTGTTTTCACTGTTCCGGCTGGCAGAAAGAGGCTCGCAATGAAGAGACGGCTCACACACACATATATACACACACACACACACACACACCACACCTCAATGAGATCAAAACAGGCCTTTCTCTGGACCTGTGACGTGCTCCATTTTTTCCCCTTCATAAGCAATGCTTTCAGCTCTAAATGATTCCCATACAGAGGTCTGAGGGCCGGGGGAAGGGAAGAGGGGGAGAGATTAGAATAAGAAACAAAAAACCTGAAGGGCCAGTATTGCAGTGTGAAGCTAAATCAGCCAGAAACCTGCTTGAAAATGCCCCCCGCACACACACAGAGCCGGCCTTTGTCTTTCTTATTCCACCCAGAAAAAAGCACCATGGGCAAGCTACCTACAGCAACATGGAAATGGAAAAGAGGGGCTTTAAAGCGATACATTTAGAGGGGCGGGGAGAGAGTAGGGATGGAGGGATAGAGATGAGGGGGGGGTCATCCAGACACGAGATGGATCGAGAGGGAGAGGAAGAAAGAAAGAGGGAGGATGAAGGAGAGGCAGAAGCTAATCTTAGCATCCTGGAAGCTCCAGACAGACAAACAGACAGGCAGCAGTTTGCTGCTGGAGGTAATGGCTTCCAATATGATCAAGCATGTCAACAGATCACACAGCCTTAATACAGCCATCGCAGAGCTGGAGCGCTTCCACCACAAACACACATACTGTACATACACACACCCGGGAAGTGACACTTTGCACACACACACACACACACACACACACACACACACACACACGGGCATCAAACCGGGGCACAGACAAAACACACACAGACGCCACGCATACCTGAGACAGACAGACGCAGACAGACACACACAGCTTCCGTTTGACCACAACACATCAGCCTCCATTACTGCCAGCGATGTGCCTCGTCTCCCTCGCTCTGCTCCTGATGTCTTCCGCCTGATGCACAGCCATCCTCACCGCCTGCCTCTCCATCTCTCTCCATCCCAACCCCCTCAAACCATTAAATCACAGCAGCCCTCAGCGTCCCTTCTCAAAATGAAACAAAACAAAATACCTCAGTTGGGGAGTTGGGGAGCCTGTGTGAGGGGGGCTTCTTCTCCTTCCCCTTACAGTCCACAGAACAACACCACGTCGACAGGAGACAGAGGGAGCAAAGGAGAAAAAAAAAAAAAAAAAAAAAAAAAAATCCAATCAGGTGTAGATGAGTGGAAGAAAAACCAGTGCAGATTCACATTCCCTTCTCCTTTCCACCCTCTCCTTCCTCCTCCCATGCGTCTGTCCTCTGTCCAGCTTTGGCTTTGTGATGCTAAGCTAATGGGAGCTAAGCTAAGCAGCATCCACACATTGGCTTATAATGCGCTCCGTCTCATACCCTCACACACACACACCAATGTTGGGCTTCTGTCTCTCTCTCTCTCTCACTGACTGAGCCCCGCTGTCTCCCGTCTCGCAGGCACCCACATGCACCCGCCCACCTCCCCCTTCTCGCTTTCTCTCTCTCTCTCTCTCTCTCCCTGTCTCTCTCACTCCCTCCCCTCCTCTTGGCTGTTCACCTCATTCTTTCTTGTTCACGCAGATCCCAACTCCTCTTTTTCTCTCCCCACACCTCGGTTTCTTTTTGTGCTTCCCCAGACACTGATGTCCTTACACACACAAACTCGTACACATGCTCTGGGTGTTTAACAAGTTCCAGACAACTCATCCTTGACCAGCATGTGAGGGGGACAGGAGTCAGGGGAAGAAGCCTGAAGGTGGAATAGACAAGAGCTGAGATCTGTGACAAGAGGGCAGGAAGGCATGGAGTGGAATAACGCTGGAGCTGTATAAATTTACATGACAGACTCAACAGTTCTGCAAAATTTCTACAGTATTACAAGTGTTACAACTGGTAGATAAAGGCTATACAAGGGATAGTAATACAAACCCACTGCAGTGTCAGAGCGAGTGAGCCAACTATGGAAGAATCCCAAAAGATGGAGATGACAGGTTTTAGGACTCAACATAAAATATGGACTGACAAAAAACTGATTATGCTGAGTCAAACTGACCAACTGGTACACATCTGTGCATGCACACGTTAAAAGAAAAGGAAACTCTCCATGTGCAGGATTCTTTTGTTATGCTCTATGGTCAAAGGAGGGGGTTGGGGAACAGCGGTGAGAAAATGCAAAAAGGGAGGAGGGTCAAAGGTCATGTGATGTGCCTTTCTCTCTCAGATACCCCTTAAATGCATCCCAAATCCATACTTTGTATTAGGTCTCAGCAGGAATGCACAGGGAAACTAAGAAGACTCAAAGAAGTTGGTATGCATACTAAATATACGTGACGTCTTAGTTTGGATTTGATGGACACTTTTGTTCCACAATGCAACATGCATATGAAATAGAGGAGGATCTCGCAGCTGGAAAATAATCAACTAATAGTGGGCGGTGGTGAGAAATTCCCAGAAACATCAAGAATGAAGTGTTAAATCTGTGGACAAAATTTAGCTTCCTCTTTGCTATTTTTTCAAATTTTACATTGGCAGTAGCTTTTAAACGTCACAATTTAGGCTAACAGATACGCTGCAGTGCACGTCTTGCATTACTTACCCAAAGAACAACTCGCCATAACCCATTTATTACTTATAGTTATAGATATAGTATACAATACAGTTTGGATTCTGGACACAGCTCTCGTCACCTCAGCTGTGACATCCTGTAGACTGCCCAGCTCCCATGTCAGGGTTTATACGTCCTAAAAAATAATGTGTCAGCATCCAAACACACAGTTGCTAGTAGCTTAGGTATATAAGGCTAAAACAGATGAAGTCCAACACAACAACCCTGCAATAAACATTTAATTAAATACATGGATGGGGGTTATGATGTTTAGTCTGACTTGAAATTGTTTTTGAGACGTGTTGTTTCAACTTTATGATCATTAAGGAGGGTTTAGTCTGTGCAGTTTTACTGTATTGCTTTATACTAAGAGGCATTTCTGATATTTTGTCTACCCTCATTGATATAAACTAGTGCAGTGCCCATTTACAACATGCCTGTTCGGTACAGGCTAACAGACCTGTTACTGCAGCTCGCAGCTTTCTCAAGAACTGCTCGTCCAAACAACTTTACACTCCACACTGAGCTTCCTTGGGTCATGAGCAGTGCAACTGCCACAACGTAGTTGCGCCCCAGTAGTAATGCCAGAGTATTATGCAGGATTAGTTAACGGCTAGCAGTTTGGGACAATTCTGGGGACAAAGGTGTTCATTTTGAAAGTTACATCTCTAATCTAGAGTTTGCGACAATGTAACAGCCCCGGTCTCTCTGGATCTGTTCTTGAATGTACTGTAGCCACGGATGTATACAGAGAACTGGATACAGCAACGGAGGCAGTGCTCATTCATTTTGATGTACTGTAAGCTGCTCAGTGGCACATGAAGCCAAAAAATTTTGAGGTCGTTGTACGAAATTTCCCAGATCATCCGCATTGTGGGACCCATAATGCAAGCACACTACAGACTCCCTCCGGCTAAGCGGCTTACTTCTAGTTCTTCTAGCTCTTGATTTCTACGGAATAGGAGTCAATTTTACTATCATCACATGACTGGGACGGGACAGGAATCCTAGTGGTAATATTGAGCCAGCAATGTGACATTAGCAGCAGCTATTGCCAAGGAATTGTGTTGTTATTCGGTGCATACAGTAACATAATAAAAACAAATGAAATAAAGGCAAAGTCCCCCATCAGTCAAGAACATAAAAATAGAAAAATTACAATAGAAATTTAAAAAAGATCCTTGCTATACTGAATAGTTGATTGAGTATGCTTAGTTGTAATAGGCCAACATAAATATGCACTTCTGATATAAATAAATGCTATGTTCTATATTTTTTACGAACACAACACAGTATCGGGAAGGGACAGGACTTTTTGTTTTAGTCGCTCATGAGATTGGGACTGGACAGGAGATTTTTTTTGTGGGAGTGGGATTGGACAGAAGTAAAAATCTCCCATGTCACTCTCTATAATGCACTACTATTAAATATGTCTTGAAGATCTCAAAAGCTTGCACTTCGCACTGCACTTTCTTGGGTCCTCAGCAACACACTCCCCAAGTTTGAAGTTGTTGGATGAACAGTTGTTGGAAAAATCAAAGGACAGACATACAAAAGAAGACTCCTTTCATTTCAGTTAGATGGGAGACAAACTATTAGTCACACTTCTTGTTTATAACGATTTACTTTGTTTGTTTCAAGTAAACGTTCAGTCCTGTGGTACTGCCGAAGTGTATATCTATTGTTAAAATTATGTAATATCTAATATATTGACATTATACACAGTTAATTGTGCCCTCGTCAGACTAAAAGGTGTCATTATCTGCAAACTCCCGTAACAGGTGAGGAAACACAGTATGAGCCACCATTTCTATAGATGGAAATGAACTTTCTCCCATTTGTCCAAACAGACTCAGAGGCAGAGAGGCGCAAATAAACATCCACATTTAGAAAAACATCCAATACTGCCTGTTCTGAGGCAAAGGCATAATTTGCTCAAACTACCTCCATGCCTACCGTCCTGCATTTGTGTGCAACAGTGTCAGTGATTGAGCGAGTGTGGGTGGGTGGGGCAGCGGGGGCTATGAATTTGGGGGTCTCCACCTATCCTTCACTCTCTGGTTGACAGCATTCCTTTGAATCGTCCTAATGCTGTTAGCTATACAAAAAAAATCCCCACCAGCATCAGTTCAGCTTCTATTGTTTCCTCACAGCCTCCCACTGATCAACCTGCAGCATGCTGGAATCCCCTTAACAAAATGTAATCAACCTGATACGGGTGTGGCCTTTGGTTTCTCGTCCCTTCTCAGTGGTCATGCATATAAACAGGAACTGAAAGACTTTAACCTCAAGATTTTAAACGCATATAAAGGGGAAGGACAGCAAAAATGGGAGGGAAGATTTCAACGTATATCACAATATATCTTAAGTTAATGTAGCCTGTCCAACATGCACAAAATAACACATAAGCCTTACAGAAATTTAACATTGGTGACATACACTTAGTCATGACGCTCCTGGCTCTAGCTCGGGCTTCCCTAGGCATAAAGTCTTTGTTTACTTTGGGGCATGCCGAAGAAATTAAGAGAGAAGATTCGGACCAGGTGTGGAACCGCAGTTCAGGAAAGATGTTTCTGAGTGCCGTGAGGAAGACGTATGATGGAGTTTTCTACTTTTCCCTCTGAGGTTTTGGTTCAAGTTATTATCAACGTGTTTAATGTCTATAAATGAACTGTCAATGGAGTACCAATGCTAAGCAGTGTCGAACCATGGACAGCGAGCTGACCAAGTGGCAGTCTTCTGATTTGTTTTGGAGCAGCAAGGCAACAGGTAGGCCCAAATCCCTAACCTTTAGCCTGGCAGCCAAACATTCACTCTAACATATATATGTATGGACAGCCAATATCTGGAAGCCCGAAAAGAGAGTAAGCTGGAAGTAATAGTACTAAGCGCCCAGGGGTGTGTTTGCCATGACAATAGACTAGATATTGTATCGTCTTCTTGTCTTTCGGCTGCTCCCTTCAGGGGTTGCCACAGCGGATCATCTGCCTCCCGATGGTCTTCGACAAACAGTCGTCCAATTTCCACCGGTACACTGCTGGTCAACAGCACTGGAGGCGGTCGTTGTTAACCCGGGCCTCGACCGATCCGGTATGGCAGACATGTTTGTTTTCCGCATCACTTTGGCACAAGTTATACGCTAGATGCCCTTCCTGACGCAACCCTCACCATTTAACTGTGCTTGGGACTAGCATCAGGAGTACACAGAAAGTGCCCCCCCAATGGCTAGACTAGAGTAGATATTGATAATCTACCAGCTAATAACAACAATGTATATAACCATTTATGAAGAAAAACAAGTCCACGCCACTAAGTATTAATAGCCTAACAAGAGTTAGCCAGAAGCTAATAAAGTTGCCTTACAAAGAGTGTCTCCTTACTTTTACAGTGTCCACTCAGGTCAACAGAGAGTCAATCCTTGTATTTATCAGCCACTCCCAATCCTGGATTTACTGTTTCAATAAAAAGGTTGCAGCCAACTGTGGCCATCACGTCAGCTGTAAGGTGAAGTCCAGTGTGGAGTAAAGCAAACTTGGCTTTGGGATGGTGTCATTCAACTGAGAACTGGTATGACAGGAAGGATCTGTCATTACAAAGACATGTGCAAATGTGCTTACCTAGCCTTGACAAAAACAACATCCCTTGTGTATTGCGTGGCAAACAGCGGACACCGGCAGAGTATCTGACTGACATGCATCATCTCCCTGCCTGATGAAAGTCAACAAAGCCAAAAGAGTCTCAAGTTCTAAATCTTCCTTTCGCTTTGTTTCCCTTGTCTCCATTTACCACCTTCTGCTGTTCAGGAATGGCACAGGGAGTGAGAGCATTTCTTTTGTTCAGGTGACACAACGTGATTGCATCTGTGGATGCAACCGAACCAGCCCCTGAGATGCTGCTTTTGTTTAAACTGTAGACACACACACGCACAGGCAGGAATCTGCCCAAATCAGATGGCACAGTGAAGTCCCGAACAACCACAAGTCATACATGTATGTTTATGTTAGCATTACTGGCTAGCTAGAGCCAGCCTTCATTTAAGTGTGAGAGGGTGTTTTTGCATCTCTCCGTTCCCTCTCACTCTCCTTTCCACCCATCCCCCCTTCTTGTCCCCCCTCCCACACCCAAACTCCACCCCACCCCCATCTCCATCCCCGCGGCTTCAGCCCCCACCTCCCTCCGAGCCGTCCTCTTAGCCTATATACGGGTCGTCAAATCGTCTATGCTGCTAGCCCCGCAATTCATCACACACACGCATGTGAGCACGACCCCTCTGCAGACCCCTCGCTCATTTGAGAAGCGAACGCCAAGCCATCAGCATCACAACAACCACAGCAGACAACACTGCTACTTGCCTAGATGCAGGAGAGACCAGAGCTCCCTTTTCAAGGCTCGTAGACACAGACTGCTGAGCTTTAAAATCAGGCACAAGTCTCTTCTTCTTGCCACTGCTCCGATCAACTGGCAGGGAAAATGAGCAGAGAGAGGGAGGAAAAGCTGTACAGAGGGAAAGAGGGAGCAGCAGTGGCGGCGAGAGGACGAGAGGCAGCGGTGCCATGTGTTGGGGGGGTCAGGAATGAGAGCAGGATAGAGAGGGGGGTGGATGGAGGGTTGGTGGGGATAATGGGAGATTGGGAATGCTGAACGCGCGGATGGGGTGACCACAAGGGAAGCTGACGGACGCCTCAGCAGATGGGGGAGGGTGAAAGTGCTGTGCTTCAAAATTTAACAGGGTTATGGGAACAACTGGCTTTTTGGAGATGTGAGTGAGGAGACTCGTCTGTGTTTACAACACATCTCATGAAACTGGTACATGTTGAGAGAACAACCTAAAGGTGGGCAGCTCTGGTGAACTTCACTGGCATATGTAGACTGATTCTTCAGTGTAGCGTTGTCAGCAATATTCATTTATCCATACATTTCGATTCTGAATATTTCAGTCCCCTCTTTTTTCGTTGTTGTGGTCTGAATTGCCTGATCCACGGTAGCTTTTCTAAAAAAAAAAACTGCAACGTGAGGTAGTCATTTCTCTGACTGTCTATTTATGACCAGCATATAGTATACATGTTTTGGAAGGGTGGCATGGATGTGGAACAGTGTGATAATTCACTCACTACCACGGTGAACTGTGCACAATCCCTGCTGTGGTGTTTACAGCATGGCAGTCCAACAACCACGACTGGCAGTGCTCAAAAGTGGGAAGCCAGTGAGGGATAATGTCCATTGCTTCCTTTGTTACTCCTATTGGTTGTTTAGGGCACTCAGTGAAAATAAACAACAGCTAGATTATGATGCACTGAATCAGAGAAGCCCAGGCCGACACCTGAGTTAGCCGAGACGATGACTGCATGAGGAATCTGCCACTCAAGAAAAGTGGAAAAATGTCAAAGCTTTTGTGTCTTCCATTACCTCCCAAATGAAATGAATCTATCACTGACATATTAATTAAAATAATATTTCACATACAAGCTTTCAATTTGGAAAAATGATTTTAGAATTCAAATATGTGTACATATTTTTTATTGTTGCACAAATTTTTTCTCCAACTGCAGCTGTAACTAGGGCTGCCACGATTAGCCGACTAATCGACTATTAAAATAATCAGTGACTATTTTAGTAGTCGACTAATCGGTTTGAGTCATTTTTCATAGAAAAGTACTATAAAAGTACCCCAAAATACTCTTACTGCAGCTTCTTACGTTCAGATATTGGCAGCTTTACACACTCTCCCGTGACAGTGAACTAAAACCCTTTGGCATGAGTATGAAACAAGACATTAGATGACGTAATTTTGGGGTTTGGGCGAGACAGGCCAACATTTTCCAACATTTTAACGCATTTTTCGATGAAATGATTAGTCGACTAATCGAAGAAATAATCAACAGATTAGTCGACAATGAAAATAATCATTAGTGGCAGCCCTAGCTGTAACACAGCTGAAAAACAATCAGTATTTTCAGGTATGACCTGTTGACCGAAGCCAAAAATGTAGGGCTCAAAACACGTTTTTTGCTGTATACATGCGCTTGTGCATTCAGCTTTTAACAGTATGCACCAAAATGCTTTTACTGAACCATTTGGTGTGTCTCTCCTTCTCCTCAGCACTACCACCACAACCACGGGTCATCATTCAAATATGAGGAACTCTAAGAGCTATGAGCATTACACTGAAGATTTCAGGAAACCTCTGAGGAAAAACATTTATCTAATTCATAAAAGTTTGAAAATGAGGACATTTATAACGTAATTAAACATCCTTTGCACCGACTTTCCATGAACAGTAATGTACAGTTTTGTATGCAATCATATGTTGTTGTGGGGAAATTTTTGGCATAAATCCATTGAGCTTCTCAGCAAACCTAATACAGAAACTGTTTCTATCATATTAGCACTTTGCTGGTGACGTTACATATTCAGCGAGACTTATTTAATATATGATGTGTAATACATTGTTGCCATAATGCGAGTCTTTCTCTGTCCTTTTGGCTGCAAGTACCAGCAGGAACAGACGAAATCCAAGCAGCAGCCTACTGGACAACAGTGGTCAAGTGAGCCGTAAAACACTGCAGTCAAATTAGTCACCGTTTGTGCTGCTACGTCCTGTCTGTCCGCGTGCTCCTAGTGTCCTCTTGTCCTGCCACAACAGTATCGTTTATAGATTTGTTTTCACTGTGTGAGAAAATGGACGAATAGTGTAAGAGTGTGTGACAAGTGTCACTTACATAAGTGGCTGCCCTGCACAACATATTGTCTGTACCAAGTTACATGCACCGACGCATGTAGAGCTGAGAATTATGTGCACAGCTCAAATTTTACGTGCACCACTGTGCATATGCATGTGGTATTTTGAGCCCTGAAATGTTTCACTTTCTTATTTCAGCCAAACTTAACAATTACATTTGAATTTGGCTCAAATTAATAAAGTTTAATAGACTATTGTTTATAATATTGTGTACCAGAGTGGGTCACGTGAATGTACAGAAGAGCTGGTTGAGCCAAGTTACCACTTTGCCTGAATTAGAGGCAGGAAAAGCCCCAACATCCACACACTTCTCCATCTGTTTCCCCACCTGCTCGCTGTGCACTAATCACACCTACACCTACACATGCACACAGACCATGCTTCAAACAACCTTTGGGCATACGTTGACATGGACACACACTGACCTCTCACAATCACAGGCCAAAACAGTCACAGCAAATCCATCTCACTCATGCCTTACCTCTCAATACATAAAAATGCTTTCCTACACAGTTGCTGTGTTGGCCTTGTATTATTCTGTGAGTGTGAAGGGCAGAAGAGAGTACTTATTAATGGACTGTGCCGACTGTAACATGTCCTCCCATAACACCAAGTAAAAAATTAAGCCAAAGCACTTTATTTGTAAATTTAATATTCCAGTGAGAGTCTCACACTCCTCTAAGAGTGCATGACAACAACAAAAATAACAGTCCTATAAAACATATGGCCTGGGGAACACCTTCATGCTTTGTTTACTGCAAACAACACCATGGTTTTTACTACTGTGCCATGGACCACTCAGTGATTAAAATGGCCATTATGGCCAGACCCCCATCCTCCACCACTGTCTGGCTGACATATGGCAGTGGAGGTAATGCAGATAAAGTCCCTTAAACAAGCCCCCTGAATACAGATAGTAATTTGCGTGAGAGGGCCGCGAATAAACTAATTGAAAAGCCACCGGATGAGAACCATTAAAGGAAAAACATGGGTTTGGAGAAATGAGAGGGGCTCCACTTCAAGTCTGAAATTAACTGCAATACAAACAAAAAAAAAATCCAATATGCTTTGGAAAATGTATGGTGATGGAGAAAGTGCAAAGTAATTACAGACACAAAAGCTGCTTTAAGTTTTGATCAAGTTTGTTTACACAGGATTTAATTTTGATACTACAAATATGTGTTTATTGTGGAATGTATGAAATATTGTTATAGGTCTAATGAGCAGTTGTGGAGTATATAGAGCCTCGTAAAAGACATGAGGCTGCTGTACCACAGCTGCAAATACTTGGATTCAGTAAATATTAAAATGCTGTAAAGAAAGTAGAAAAAAAAGATACATGGAACTTGCATACAGCCCAGTCACTTCTACTTGTTTTGTCTTTTTCCTCTGTCCATCTTCAAAAGTGTTACGACCATGATGAGCCTGGCTGTGATTGGTTCATGTAGACTTTTTGATTGGGGTTCTCTTGCTTACAAAGCTATTGTTGGCCTACTTCCCGCATACTTATGTGTGTACATTAAGCAAAAAATTGAAAATGGCTATGCTCGTTCAAAAAACATGTTTTTGTTGTCTGTACTAAGGGTACGTACAGAGTTTGGCAAACGAGCATTTATGTATGCAGCTCCTTGTGGAATCTTCTGCAGAAAGACTTAAAGTCGCACTCAGTGGGTCCTCTCAGCTGTTTTAAAGCACTGTTGCAGGATTTTTGTGCACAATCTTACATGCCAATATCACGGTGTCTCTCAGCTGATCTTTGTAATCATGTGTAGTTGCTGTTTTTGCGTTTTTATGGTTCATACTTTTTGGCTTTTCTTTGTGGAAATCTTATTTAGTGTTTTATATTGCTTGATTTAGAGCTTTACATTTTTATTCTGTATTTCTGTTCTATGTTGTCTGTAACTTATGTTGCTGCCTGTCTTGGCCAGGACACCCTTGAAAAGTTGACTTTAAATCTCAAGAGGTTTTTCTGGTTAAATAAAGGTTAAAAAAAAAATACGGGATTGGTATCATGCAGTATGGTGTCTAACCATCTCCCTGTTTTATCTGTACCCCCACCCTCCCTCCTCCGCCCCCACCCTCTCCCTCACAAAGGGAGTTGCACAGTTTTCACCTTTATCACTCCACTATTATGCTGTTACTGGTACAATGCCACATCCTTAGCACCGACGGCATCTTCAAGGGTTGCTTTTCATGGCGGAGAAGAATAAAACACTTCAAATATCTGCTTCAGCTTTTGAGCAGCAGCAGCTACAAGAGAAATATGCAGCATCAAAAAACAAATGTGCCTTTTAGATCTTTGCTATATCGACAGTCAGGAGGAAAAAAAAGTCAAAAGACGCGGGCCTCTATTCCTGGATTACACAGCAAGCTCTGGCAGAGGAGATACTGGTTACTGATAGAGGGTGAGGGACTGAGATGAAGCTGCAGCGCCCATAATTGCTGGTGCTATTGATCCCCTGGACATGAGATAACTACCAGCCTGCTCACTGTGGAGTCACCAGACGTTTCCTCTAACTGATCAGACAATATTAGTGAAGCAAACACCGTGCTGAGTGAATGGATGGAGGGTGGCCGATTTTGTATCAACTCACTGCTTGTTATCAGCTTGTGAAGCAGGCGGAGATGTCCGTTTTGGGATGAGAAGGGATGATGTGTGATAAAACTGATCAACATGAGGTTAGTTCCAAGGAGGATATGAAGTAATCAGTTTGGCTAACTGCACCGCCAATATTGGTCAAAATGCAACTGGAACCATCCGAGGATCTGACTGAAATAATCAGGCTTATTTAGATAACCATCCAAAATGTCTGTGTGAGGCAGTTACACTCACAATCATTACACGGATCTAAAACTGATCATGCCCGGAGCCAAGACAGTGGCTTACACTGACCTCACCCAAGGGGGTTTTCCATGACGAAATTCACAAAATAAATTACTTTTTTTGGAGCCACAATGATGTTTAGTGGGAACTCACACAAACAAAGCGTGTAAAGCCAGCACATCAACAGGAACTGAAAGAATGGCTCATATAAAAGCCAGGAAATGGAGAAGACAGAAGAGCAGCAGATAAAAAACAGGAACAGGGAAGAACAGGGAAAAATGGGACTCACAAGGCACGGCGTGACGGTAGAGGTTGTCTCGGATGGTCTGCTGCAGTTCGTGGTCGGGCGAGGATTTCTGGAAGCGCTGGCTCAAGTAATGCTTCAGGTCCTTGTTCAGCTTACTTCCTGTCATTGTGGACACAAACAGGGAAGCATGTGGTAACTACATCAAAACAATTTTTAAAAAAAGGCGAGCAGACATGAGAACGTAACAAGAGTGGAAAATGACGCTTTAATAATTCACAGTGAAGTGTCAAACGGCCACACATTTTGGCTCCCACAGAAAGATATACACAAGTTTATCCTACAACCACGGCAAAGCTAGATGCTGAGCAGCATAGCCGTGAATTATACACTTGCCATTGTCACTCAGAGGGGTAGCTGGCTGCAGACTATCCCTCTCCAACCAGTCAGGGCTAGCCAAAACTAAGACTGCTAGCACTACGGCTAGCACTGTGAATCAGCCCTCCTACCGCTACACCATCTGGACCTCAGACACACATTAGGCTACTGAAGGGCAGCGCGGCTGGAAAGTGTCCGTATGTGTGTGTTTCAATCTGAATGTGTGTCTTTGTGTGTGTGTTTGGTTGTTACAGTGAGTATCCACATTACAGGCGGTGCTATGCGTCTGCAAACGCAGCACCAACACTATGACAACATAACAGAAAGAATGAGTGGCAATGTACAGTATGATGTCACACAAAAAGAAAAATGAGGGAATTTACCTGATGAATATGGCAAAACCATGATGTAAATTCAATGATAATACCCCTTCAGGCAACAACAAACATCTTATCACGTTCTATGTTAGGTAACATGTTCAATTATTTATTATCCAAATGATTTATCTCCCATCTTTGCATAGCTGCTGCTGAGACCATTTTTAGTTGTCTTGGGCAAACAACCAGTCATAAAAGGCCCTGGATCCTGTTTCCATGGAAACTGTGTGTATGTGTCTGTATGTGTGTGTGTGTGTGTGTGTGTGTGTGTGTGTGTTTAATAAGATGATTGAGATTGTTAGCATAGTACAGAAGAGCATTCTGCACTGGTTGGCAGAATGATTGTAGGTTCATACAATGAAAATACAATTAAATCACAACACGCACATCCCACAGACATGATATGACTGCTTTTTATTTTAATGTGACCCAAGATGTCTGTCATTCAATATCAACATTAGCAACAAGAGTGGGTGAGATGTAAAATGGTCACATTACTACTTATCAGAATGTCACCGTCTGGTTTGGAAGCTGTCAGGCTCGCACTGCAATTAAAATGTCAATATACAACCCTGGTGGAAATCCATCTCTACAAATGTTTTCAGAGAAAAACACCTACTGTGATACTTTTAACTTAAAGCGACAATTCCCTAAGATAAGTATTTAAATGATTGAATATTGTGTCTTTATAAATATATATTTTTAATTTTAAAAATGGATCAATTGGATTTTCAGAGGCAAAGCTCTCAAATGAATTAATATTTTTATTTAATATAAACATTTCCAGGCTTGATATATTTTACTGTATTTTATTATTAGAAAGTAAAATTTGTTTTATGCAAAGGAGTGGTCAGAAAGACGTTGGACTTTTATGTCAGACAGATGTTAAACTTTGGTTGAAATGAATATTGGGTTGATGATATTTTAAATGTCTAACAATGTTAAGATGTCACATTGTGTGCTAAAATGAGGCTGGGTTTTGTTCTCCATACCTTACACCTAAATGTTGTTAATCTATGTCAAGCTAATGTTGGCATGAGACGTCAGCATTGTACGTCAAATTAACATTGGCATTAGATGTTGTCCTGACATTGAATATTGGTAACCCAACTTAAATTCGACCTAATATCAATGTCTAGCAACACTGGTGGCCAGCTGGGACAACTCATGATAACTTTAGTGAACGCAGGCCCATGTCTACAACCATATTAGACTCATAGACACTGTGGTTGTTTGGTAAACAGTCTGAGAGGAAAGGTTGAATCTTCGCCCCACCGTCTAAGCTGCTCCTGGCCCTGTCCCATATCGCTGGGTTGTAATCCTCACAACAGGTCACAAGCCAACGCTCAAGCCAACAGAGAGCCTAATGCACGCCCTGAGGGGCTCCTGTACACACAAGTTACTGGAGAGCAATGGGCATTCCTCACAAGCAGACCCCCAGCTGGCATTGTGACCCTGTCTGAGTTTTGGATTTGGAAATCTGTAACATGATAAGCACTAAAGATCTACCAAGGGGGCCACAAAGGAAGAGATGAAAGTCCTGCTGAGGAGGATTCAGGCATCGACAACAACAGGTAGGTCCTACACAGTCCTATTAAACAGCTACAACCTTATAATTTGCAAGCCAACTTTACAAAGTTCATCAACACCCAAGATTAACATTTGTCTCATTCCCCTGCAGAGTATTTCCCTTTATTCACATCTTCACCAATTCTAGCATCACCACAATGTCTTGTTACACATATTTTCCCTGGTATTGTTAAAGGGCCACTGCAGTGATCTTATTATTGCGCTTTCAGGAAATTGGGGGACTTGCAAGGAAAAGACTGTAAACAGAATTGTCAAAACTGATGATGAAGAGGCCAAAACATTCATTCTGTTACTCCATAGTGTGGGTCAAGCTCCAAAATTGCTGAATCATTTTTGGTCACAGAAGCATCTCTAGCATCTTTGGTCACAGACCGAGGGCTTTTTTTGTACTTTATGTTGATCAAACTGGCTTGTTTATGGGCAAGTAGTACTATGCCACATGGTACATGGGTTTACAATGGTGAGCTGTGTCATTTAGTCTGACCCTTGAGCCAATTATGACCTTGTAAAATGTTCGTTAAAACGCCAAGTTAACTTATAAGACTGATTATTCTGAGTCGTGACAGAGATGAGTGAGCTTTATAGGTTGGGTCAAGTTAGATGAGTTTTGTCCATTAAAATAAAGGGATGCTGACGAATAAAAAAAGGCTGGCTATGTGCTATAATGACAAAAATAATGAAATAATGACACTATTTTGTTTGGTAAAATGTTCTTAGCACTTACAGATGAGCCAGAACTTAAGAAAAATGAAAGAGTAATAAAAAAAAGTTAATGTCGTACAGTGGAAAATGTGAACAGTGTTTAAGGAAGTTAACTCAGGCCTCCTGGGTGGTTGGTTGATCACTGGCGTGCAAGCAACAGCACCTCAAGGAGCTATTACATAAGCTTTAATCCAGTTCTGTAGATTCTGTCTTCCCCTCACTCTCTCTTTGTGTGTGTGCTTATCTTGATGAAAACAACATTGTTTTAATGAAAATGAGCAGAAATCCTTCAAAGGCACAACAGTGTGAATGACGGGGCCTGGAAAAAAAAAACGCTGCACTGATGAATGAGGGGAAGGTAATCACTTAGGGACGTGTTGATTCAGTAGATTGCGCTATCTGTCCTCCCACCGTTTTTGGCCACTTTGCAGTCATGAAGTGCTGACACAAAATATCGGGATGCCTACTGATCAGCACCTGGTGTGAATGTATTTAACTGTAAGTGCCTGACAAGGACCAGGTTGGGATCAACACCTGACACTACAGTGATGATGGATTTAGACATAGCATGAAGCAGTTTGTCCAGTGTCACAGTTCGTGGATTATTAGGTCACCCATAATGGACAGTTTAAGTATTTGCACACTGCCTTTAACAGTGTCCTCAATGCCCTCACCAGGAGTGGAAGATAACTGACCACTAGCTTTTCACTGGCCTGTGCTTAGGTGTTGGCCAGGACCAAAGTATGCATGAGGTCTGGGAGTCAACTCAAACTCATTTTGCGGCTACCCAACACAATATGTTGTTTCTGGTCTGAGGTCAAATACCTTTCCACCACATTTCCTTTCTCTTTTCTTTTTCCTCTCCACTCGTTAAAATAACAGCAGACTGCTTTAAAACCACTCTCCTTAAGTGCACCCACAATGTGTGGATTTCAGTCTTTTGCTTGGCTCCAAACTGGGTCTGGCTTGATCCAACCAAAGTACGATTACAGTCCACTGTGTTGTCTTAGAGATCAATATTCTGTGGATGCTTTACCAGCAATCTGTCAGTCATCTGTTGTGCAAGAAGGTCAAGAAGATCACCACTCACCTACATTTAAGCCTAAAAGGCAGCTAGTCAGCTCCATCAAACCAATGGCGAGTATGTTAACACCATAAGCCCATTAACTGCTACTCTGGTGCCTCGCTTTGTTTTGATACTGCGATGACAAGGCATGCTGGCCCTGATGTCAAACAAAGGGAACTGTACTGATCCAAAAATTGGATGTAAGCTGACTTGATAAGATCAATCTAAAAACAATATAGACCCAAGATTAGGGGTGTAAGAAAATATCGATACACTTGAGTATTGCGATATTATGTTCTGTGATACTGTATTAATTCTCAAACCACTATCAATTCTTTAATTCTTAATTAATAGAGTGGTAACGTTGACTGTGGTGGTGTATTCTTTATACTGTAACAGTTCTCCTGAAATTAGATTTAAAAATTTCAATATATAAACTTGCTAATAGTATTGCAATGCATCGCAATATCTAGAATCGTAACCCCTGTATCATGATACATATCATTGTGTCAGATACATGCTAATACAAAGCCATAGCCGAGATGCCTAAAACATAGACTGTTCCTTTTATAGCTGAGATTTATATTGGGTCTTATCGGTACAGGTGCGTCGCAGTGGAATCATTATTCCCTGTACTTGATATCAAATATTGTGTAGCACATTTTTGACGTACAATTCATGACCAATTCCAGGTGGCTGATCATGTGTGTAGTTCATTTTTTAACTGGTTGATTATCTAAATACAGTTGACTCACGGGCAAGAATAGGAGGTACGCAGGCAGCAGGGCTTGGCTGGGAAAACATTTGGCCCAGCGGCCACCCGCCCAAATCCCTCTGCAAACAGATAATTAGAAAAGACATATCCTTCAAACACAGCCCACCTGTTATAGATTTTCCATAAGCCCCCTAAAACAAGCAAGATTTTTAGAAGGAGGCACGCAATCCATGGCAGAAGGGAAGTGGGGGAGAAGGGGTTTATGAAAGGGAGGGAGAGAGAGGTAGAGTGTGTCACACAGAAAGCACATCAGAATAAGCCACACAACACATCAAAAGAGTTTTAGACACAGCCGAAATGTGAAAAGCTCCACTACTTTCCAAGCATCTCCCAGTGAGCCCACCCCTGCACCCCTCAGCTCTGATCAGCCAGCCAAGGCCCTGCTCAGACATGCAGAGCCAGACATGGCACCAGCCAGACCCTCCGCTAGCAGTTGACATCTGTATTCACAGCATGGAAAAACCAAACTTCACTGAAACTCGATCCTCCTGCTCGTAGTGGGAAAGGAAAGGTTTGACCGATTTCTGCTGATTTGGAAATGGCAGGAGTCACGGAGTTGTGCAGGCCCTTCGCGCTCCAGACAAGCGGTGCTATTACATAGTGGAGCTTGCTTGCTTTCTTGCTTGATATTCAAAACCTACAGCTACATTACTGCTACATAGATTTCTTTATATGACCTGACTGCCATTCCTGAAATTAATCTTACTTGTGCGCACTGTAGAAACGTAGCCAGGGTTGTCGATTCAAGACCTGGACTCAGGCCAGAATCTAAACTTACTCTCACTTCATTACTTCACTGGAAGAAGCCAAGTAATGGAAGTTTTGCATGATGTATGTGTAGTTCCAAAGGAACATTCACATGAGAAAGAGGATCTGGGTTTCCCTCAAATAATAACTTACAAGCAGATTATGCATTTACAATTTTGGAGTTTGACATTTTGGTTTAGCAAAGGATCTCAACTACTGGATAGACTGCTGTGAAATTTGGAACAGACATTCATGGTCCCCAGAGGATGAATCCAGGTGGTTTTAATGATGCCCTGACTTTTTCTATCGAACCACCAGCAGGTCAAACTTTTTACTTATCCAATGATATATCAGAACATCTACTGGATGAAATGGCACGAACACTTGTAAAGACATACATGTTTCCCAGTGGGTGTACACGACTGACTTTAGTGATCATCTGACCTTCCCTTGACTTTCAGATCTGGCTTTCCATCTGGCATGAGGGACAACAAATGTAAACCATGAGTTTGACATTTGTGGTTGAGTGAAATGTCTCCACAAGTACTGGATAGATTGTGTAGACTGCCTTAACTTTCCAGCTAGTGCCATCATTAGGTAAACATTTGAAGATGTCCAATACTTTGTCTTAAAAGAAACCACACTCCCATCAACTGTTCTTTGTGTTTACTGGCAACAACTGTCAGCACGCTAACACACAAATAAGTAAACTTGGTTAACATTATACCTGCTAAGTATCAGCATGCTTTAAGTCCAAGTGTCATTACGATACCATGACCAATACCCGTACCCTTAAAATGGTACCAATACCAATTGAGTATTTCATTTGATATCTTTTTTTTTCTACTTAATTCAACACCCATCACGCGAATGAAAGCATTCAGTTGCGTAAAATGCCACCTGACGCCACAGGTGTGTAGTCTTTGGTGGCATTTTAGTGTAGTTTTAAACATCCATCCATCTATCCATTTTCATCCGCTTATCCAGGGCCAGGTTGCAGGGGCAGCAGGCCGAGCAAAGCACCCCAGACATCCCCCTCCGCGGCAACACTTTCCAGCTCCTCCTGGGGGACCCCAAGGCGTTCACAGGCCAGACGAGATATGTAATCCCTCCAGCGTGTACTGGGTCTACCCCGGGGCCTCCTACCAGTGGGACGTGCCCGGGACACCTCCAGCGGGAGGCGCCCAGGAAGCATCCTAGTCAGATGCCCGAACCACCTCAACTGACCCTTTTCGACGCGAAGGAGCAGCGGCTCTACTCCGAGCTCCCTCCGGATGTCTGAGCTCCTCACCCTATCTCTAAGGCTGAGCCCAGCCACCCCATGGAGGAAACTAATTTCCGCTGCTTGTATCCGCGATCTCATTCTTTCGGTCACTACCCAGAGCTCATGACCATAGGTGAGGGTTGGGACGTTGATGGACCAGTAAATCGAAAGCTTCGCTTTCCGGCTCAGCTCCCTCTTCACCACGATGGACCGACGCAGCGCCCGCATCACTGCAGTTTTAAACATGTTGGTGGCATCTTAGCATGTTGAACTGCCATCTCTGTCAAATACACCACGCTGGACTTCATCACACAACAATCTGTATGGCTTGTAGCAGCTGCGGTCGTGGGCCAGTCACACGATGCATTTAATCGAATAACACTTGCGATCATGGTGATTGGCCGTGAGGAAAGCATACAAATAGTCATTTTTTTCAAGATCTAGGTACAAAAAGGATCAAATGCAGGTATTGTTTGACTGGAGAAGTTTCAATACTACTCGGTACTGGCTTATTTCGGGTACCAATTGAGTACCAATACCCAGCCCAGGCATGTTTATATTGTCATTGTGAACATTCTAGCATACTGACTTAAGCATTTAGCTCAAAGCACATAAGCATCACAGAGCTGCTAGCATGGCTGTAGACTCTTAGTGTTGTTTAGCTTTATTTGAGACAGCCAAAAAAGCCTGTACAGTAAGGGTTGTAGGAAACACAGGGGAATGTCATGCTTACTAGTTTCTATTTAGAGGTAGCATTGGTAAAAATTACAGTGCATGACCTGCCCTGACATAAATCATCCCACTTGAAAAGCTCTTTATGCTGAGGCATCTAAGAAATGTTCTGACTTCAATCAGCACACTGGGCAATGGTAGACACAGTCACCCTCTTAACACAAAGCACCAGTCTAAGTGACAAAGCAGAAAACACAGTCATATGCCAGAGTGCCAGCCTGTTTTACACTTAGCCAAGTCAGATTTGGCAGCACCACCATGTTTGGCTGAGCACTGAGTGTTGTATCGATGTAGAATACACAAACAGTCTGGCATACAAGGTAACAAACAACTTTTTTTTCCCTTCCTCTCTTCAATTGTCTTTTTAACATCAAAGGACATGTTGCCAGGCAGAGGCTATGATTAGAATAAAGTCTTCTTTCAGTGGGCTGTTTATTGCTAAATTTAGTTACTCCAAAGTGGGACATAGTAAAGAAGTGGGCTTTAAAGTCAAATGGATTTGTGCCATTCAAACATGACCTACTATGAGTTAAATTTAGCTGTGAGACATACAGAGGCTGTCCAAAGTCATGTCTTAAGTAATCAACTCTAAAGTGAGCAGTCCATCCGTGGCTCTAGTTAATCAGATAATGAGGGCTAATCACCATTTAATTGTTTCGACCAGCAGCAGCAATCTACAGTTAACATTTTCATCACCGCTGATCAGAGCTTAACCATATGTCATAATCATTAGGGGGCATGTAGAGAAGTAAATCTCACCCTTGACCAGTCATTAGGCATCTTATCTTATCCTGAGCTTGTTAAGTGCAGGTCCAGGTGATGACTGATGACTAAACCTCCATAGATGGATCTGTCGACACAAGCAAAGTTTATGTATGATGACTGACCCACACTGCAGCCAGGTGAAATGCAAAAAATACCTTTTCTATAAGCTCTTTTAAGTAAGGCAGCTGACAAACTACAAATTTAGTATCTCTTTGAATAAGAAGTCCCAAACCATACTGCAGAGATGTAGAGGCCAATTTCTCATATTCACTGAGCAGACAAGTGTGTGTGTCTGTGTGAACATCCCTGTCTCTGAGCTCAACACTACCCCCTATGTTCCTCTATTAGATGTGGCTTGCATCACGCAGCAATGGCCGGGCTCTGTATCCATAGCAACAGCTGCCAGATGAGTGTAGACTGTGGTGAGGGTGGTGATGGTCGCAGCCAGTCATAGTCTGCTGCCCCCATCTGGACTGACAGGATATTACAAAAACAAAGGGAAGCTCTCCCTCACAGAAACACTGGTGTACTCTCACATGTATCAAGAGTTTTTAGGATAAATGTGCTCCCCTGTGTAATGAGATGCACTTTACTTAGAAGATTTTAACACCACAAAAATAACCATGTGCAGGGTGCCTAATGGTGTCAGATATTTACATTTAATGCTTTTAAAGACTTTTTTTAAAGACAGTTTCTAACCAAATTTAAGACAGATTTTTGGACAAATCATCTTTTTTTTTTTCAAGCATTGCATGTCAGTATGAAGGTAAGTAGTATATATGTAGTCCTGTGCACAGGTAGGTTTTATGTAGAAATATGGTTATTAGAGTAAGAGAGATAAATCTACATTTTGCCAACAGGGCAACAGTCCAAGTACGGAGTAAAAAGACAGTATTAGAGTCGGTGGTGGGTTTTAAAGATCTGTGACATAGGGAAAACTTTCAGCCAGAAGAGCTTGACTTATTTTTACAAAAAGACATTTAGAGACGGATAAATTCATTTAGATCGAAACATTAAACGTGAACAGTAACATTTCAACCAAGAAAATAAGCAACCCTGGCAAGAAAAAACAAAGGTCGTGTCCTTCTTTTTTAGAATATACGTCAAATTTAAGACTTTGTAATAATTTTTAAGGCCTAATATTCATTAAATTGAATTTAAGACATTTAAAAAAAAAAATCCAAACCTGCAGACATCCTTACACAGCACCAAGTCATAGGTCATATAAGTCAAAGGCTTAAAAAAAGGCCTGAATATCATCACAGGTCCTAATATCCCACTTGTTTCGAGATCTGTTTGAGCTGACAGCTTCTCCAGCATCCTGGATTATGTGATGGTTTCTCTATGCTGTTGCATGTGAGGGATGATTTCCAGTGGCCTCAGATACACCAATATTGTTCTGTCATGGAGCAATATAGATACTGCCATACATGCTCTGTCTTGCAAATGCACACGTGAATGATTTTTTTTCCTGGCCCCTTGTGACAGGCACAAGCAGCTTTTCAATAAATGCTTGTATTAGGCTGAGAAGCTCTCAACTGAGAAGGAAATGCACTCAGACACTGAAATTATGTATCTGGATATGGCTTTAAAGGCATGAGGTATCATCTCCAATACTGCAAATAAAAACACCAAATAAAAACATCATGAACCATATCCACTCCTGATCATGTCATAAACAGGACCTGAGATTGTTACAGAATTCTTCAGAAATCATTATCAGCCTAAAGACAGAGGGAATACATGAAGAATTCAATATCTTAGCTGTTCAATATGTGTTTCTTTAAATTCCCTAAGCTGCCGGTATGTGTGGGCCTTACATTAAGCACATGACCAATGGCAATCACACTGGAGTAAAGGCTGCGGAGACACAGAACCTTGTAGACTCTTGTCAGCACAGCTGTGGAACAACAAAAACTCATTTTTATCCTTTGACATCTGCTCCTTGTTGAGTCGAGATAGAAAAACAGCAAGACGGTCAGGGTTAAATCTCTGACGCGCTGTCAATCCTGTCTATATGGTTGTGAGTGTAGAGCCGCTTGCCTGTTTACTATGTTCCAGATTGCTTTCATTGATCGTGGTCCTCCACACGGGGAAAAAAGAAATCCTCTGAGGATTCATTTCAGCACGTAGAGCAGAAAAAGGGCTGCAGCAGAGGCGTCAGTTTCCCTGCTGCAATCTGACGGTGGATTGAGAGGAGCACATGCATGTGACTTTTACATGAGTACATGTGTGTACAGTAGTTTCACATGTATTTTTCTTTTTGTACAGGTATTTGTAAAGGCCATTATTTGCAAAACACTAGCACCGATGCAATTTGGCAAACATCAGCACCCGCTAGCCAAAGTCTCCGACACTATAAACAATAATTCAGCACCTGCATTATGATTTGCTGGTGCTGCATGGAATAATATAAGTTCTCTGTGTTATTAATATTCTTGTGATGATACCTACATACAGTGTGAGCCTCTCCAATTCCTCCAGAGAGGCTCTTGAATTAGAGGATCCATCATCCCCTGACACACAGGAAGGTTTTGCATTCATTGTCAACAAGTATTGCAGTCGACGAGATTGTCAGCACTAATAATCAAAGTCCAGAAATATCAAAAACAAATGATCAAACCGACCGCTATGAGCTCCTTTACACCCAGCTGCATCTTTACAAAACTTGAAAAACAAAGTGAATTCGAGTTCTCCTTGATGCAAAAATCCTCTAAGGCCGAGATTTGCCCCGCTAATGATGTGATTATTGACCGACTGATGCATAAGCCAGTGAGACACAAGTATTTTGGAGGTAATTATCTCTCCATCACGGCCACTCCTCATTGACAGGCGGCATTTCAAGACCAATGGTAGTATTAGTCTCCTGTGACAGGACACCTGATTGGCTCCCACATTTAAAACAGGCCCCCGGCAAAGAGGGCAGATCAGCACTTTTACACAAAGACGGTAAACATATGAGAAAGGTACAGCTGAGAATTTTAAAGGAATGACTCTTTAATGGTTCAAACAGCCAAAAACTAATATGTTTACAGTCAGTGAGAGATGTAACAGTAAGGCCACAGTGAGTGTGTGTACAGGGAAGACATTCAGACGCTGATAAGAGGATCCTGGGACACTGCGAGATTAAACCTTCACACACTTCAGCTGTCATTTAGCAAAGTGCTCTTCATGTTCAAACACAAGCAAAGAGGCGTGTGTCAGCAAAAAGGAAAAGCCAGTCACGAGAAATCGACCATAAATAAAAGCAGCAGGGCAGCGCTCCTGCATGAATTTGATTAAAGCATCAAATCCATTTGGAAAATAGAGTAACTCCTTCTTGGTTTAATGATTTAAATGAAGTAGGGCTGCGATGATTAATCGATTAGCTGTCAACTATTAAATTATTTTCAACTAATTTGATAATTGTTTAATGAGTCGGAGTAACTCTGATTCCAGCCTCTGAAATGTGAATATTTTATTTATTTATTTATTTTGCTCTTTTACTCCTCTGTAACAGTGAACTGAATATATTTGGGTTTTGGACAAAACAAGACAACTCAGGACGTCGTCTGGGGCTTTAGGAAACACTGATCGACAATTTATACTATTGTCTGACATTGTATAGACCAAATAACTAATTTTTTTAATAATTTATAATAATAATTCAAATAATATTTTAAGTACAGGGTTCAATGTAAATCTTTTTTAAATTTTATTTTATTTAATTTACTTTTTTATACTTGCCCAGTCAAGCCAGTGGGTCTGAAAGCCCAGAGTCATATTTTACTCGCCTCTAAACAAGTTGCTTTATGTATTAATGGTTACAAAATAACAACAAATACTAAGGTTGATTGTCATGTTTCATCTTGAAGTAAATTTTACAATTTCCCCTCGGGATCATTTAAGTATTTCTGATTCTGAATCAGAACTATCATACAATATGTCATAGATGCGAAGGATTAAAACAACATGTTTAATTCTTCTTTACCACTTGCCTCCTTGTACAAGTGAGTCACTAGATCTAGAAGCCTGATGTGATGCTTGCCACTGTACTGCATGATTTAAATACAAAGAACTATAAGTTAAAAAGGCCTCTTCCACCAATTTATCTTGCGTAAAATTGAGGGACTGTTGAGAGAGACATTAGAGGGAAAAAAGTCCATGATATTCTGACATTTAGTCTGTAGTACTGGTCAAGCTCCAAAAATGCTGGGTCCTACATTTCCCATCATGCAACTCAAGTGCTTTCATTGGACAGTTAAAGCCATCTTTTAAACTCTAAACCCACCCACAACATGAGATAACCTCAATGAGACATTATCAGGATTATATTTTCAAACTTTGGACACCTCCTCCAGAGCCATGTCTGAAGTTGGCGAGGTTCACCTCAGACGTAACACGATGTATAAATATAAATGTCATGTCCTAGTTTTAAAACTGTTTATTAAAATCAGTTTATACAGCGAGATAACAGACGACAGATCCTCTGTACAGACACTTCAAATGATCAGAGTTAAAATACAGCTACAATAAAACAAAGCAATCCAGTACAAATATGTCACACTAAAATAAAAGTCAAGGAAAGACCATCAGCAAATTACTACCACGGCTACAAATGAACGACTATATAAACGTATGACTAAGCTGAAAATTTCCAAGTTTATTAGGCCTTTTACAGTGGTGAGATGTATTACCATAATATCTCCTGGCCCCTCTCCACCCCTGATTCCATTTCACGGCAAGATAAATGGGCAACTGCTGGGGTGTAATCAGAGGCAGTGTGCTAAGTCACCCCAGGCCCACAGTGGGTGAACATAGTACTGACAGACCAACCACTGGTCACAGCCGGGGAGGGAGGGCAGGAGAAGGTGAGGGAGGGAGGAGTAACATAAACAACAGGAGGGGAGATGGAGAAATTAAAGGCAGACAAGATGTACATAAAAGCAAGGGGGCGTACGGACGGAGACCTGAGAGGTTAAACAAAAGAGGAAGAAACAGGAAAATAGACGGTAATAAAGAATAAATGAAAGATTAAAGTGGAGACAGGCGACGTGGGAGGTTTCCTGTAGGTGTATTCATATTCGAGACAGACCCGGAGTGAGGCACGCTCCTCCTGTCTGTCTACAACTGTACAACCAGCTGTTGGGACTCTGTGTCTTCATCACAGATTTCCTGGCTTCTAATTGGCCACATGGGGAAGAATCAGTTATTCTCTATGATTAACCAGGGCAAGCTCATTAACTCTGCCACCAGGGGGCATATGTCACTCAGGATCATTAAGTATGAGGGACAGTGTGTGTGTGTGCTTATACTGATTAATACTTGCTGATGTAGCTGTAGGTGTGTGTAAGAGTGATCCTGTATAATAAAGCTGACTATTACAGCAGCCTGCACAGATCAACTCAATTTTTGAGATGATCTAAACACAGATCCTGCATCAAGGTAACCACAGGTGTAGATTTCATCCGCCTCGATATTTAGAGCATGTGCATTTGTCCTCGTAACCACGCCCCCGCCCCAAAACAACATTAAGGTAGCAGAGGACCTTTAATTTGACTAAATTAAGGACATTTAAATCATGAATTGCTGCAGGAAAGGCACAAATTGTTCAATAAAAATGGAAGAATGCAGGAAATTAAGCGTTCAAAATAATCAGGCAGAGGACCCCCAAACCTTCTGTTTCAAATGTGCACCCCCAAATGTTGAAAGGAACCTACACATTGTATGGTTAGATAAAAGCTTTACAGGGGAAAAGTGACTTTATTGAAACTTTATTGCACATGATAGTTTCAACACATGCATGTTTTTTTCCAATTAATTGATTTTTAAAGGCCCATCACAATTTCCCACAGCCCAAAATATTGTCTTCGAAGTGCCTGTTTTCTCTAAACAACCCAGATCCCCAAAATATTCAGTTCAAATGACATTAAATGTAAAAAAAAATCATTTAAAAAATTGCTGGTGAATCATTTCTGTTGATTTACTAAAAAATGTCCTGACTAATCATGTCAGCATTCCAGACATAATTAGTGTAATAAAACTGCTGTATGAAACACTAACACATTAGTTTGATATACTTAATAATCTGTCTTAATATGAGTATACATTACAGCAACATCTAACAGTTTTTCTCGGCTAATCGTCAGCTCAAGGCTGCATTTTTACCGCTCTCTGTGCATTTCCACCACTGATCTCAGCCTTGAGTTGACTACTTTACATTCCAGTATTTTCCACCACTTTTTGCTTCTCTCATTTTCATCCCAAGGTCTAAAGTCTCTCTCATCCCTTTCCTTTGCTTCCTCCCTTCTTACGTAACTCCGCACTTAACCCCCCCTTACATCCTTCAAATCCTTATTTCCTTTCCTCGTCCACACCCCTTGAGCTGCTGTCATCTCCTTCAATCCACCCATCCGTCCGTCCGTCTCCCTCATGCCTGGAGAGGGCATGACTGACCCACTTTCCTGCCCCGCGTCACCCTGTTTCACTGCTGACTCAAGACGCGCTCAAGATGTTGTGTGAATGCGCCACCACAGACGTACAGCCTCGCTAATGCGGATGAATACATTTGGCAACACATGCATACAAAAGGGACGCTCAAACGCACCACATCTGCTCACCGGTCTAATTTTAGAAACAGGATGGGAAGGCACAAACACACACATGTGCACACTAACACAGGAAACAAGCAGAGATGGAGGTAAAGGGAAGAAAACACTTAAAGGTGCTTCTATTCATCTTGTGTGACAGGAATAAATGAACTCTACATCCAAACGCACGTATCGTTTCCAACTTTGTCCATCATCGTCGCCAGCCCTGTGGGTCATGGGAAGTCAGGAGACGCTTTCGACAGTACTTTCAATGCACATCAGCAGCAGCAACAATTAGATTCAAGGTTTTCTGCTCTTGACACAACTATTAAAAAAAAAAAAACCCTTCCCCGGTTCTAGTACTGTGTGCAGTTTGCTAAAAATAAAGAAAAAAATCCTACTATGTGTGTTCAAGATCTTGTTTTTGGCCATAGTATCATAAGAGTTTCTTACACTAGTATCATAAGAAAGTTTAAAAGACCGGTATTGTGACAATATTAGAGAACAACTTGTAAAATCCCAACCTCAGCCTCGAGGCTGAAGCAGGAACAGTTAAGAACATGTTTACAACACGGTTTTGAGTTATCTAAATATGTTTAGACTGGTGGAGCCTGTCATTTGTGCTGGTCTCACTATAAAATGATTTACAGCCTGTGTATAGTGAATAATACAGAAGATAAGGAACTTTTTAGTCTTTAAAAAATTGCATTTAGATAGATTATTTTTCCATATTGTTCAGCCCTACTCCACACACACTTCCATCCAAAGCTGTGTGTGATTCAGGGTTGTGGGCTAATGGGGCAGCAGTCACTGCTGCTTACGTCTACAGTCGTTTCTGGGTCAGCATCAGGCAACGCTCATCCAGCGCTGCATCCCTTAACAGCTGACTCCAGGCCAGACACACACACAGGGTCACACACAGTTGTAACACTAACTTACAACCAGCAGGGGCAGATAATATATGCTGCACTTGGTATTAACAAGACAAAACTCCCAACCTCATACATATGAAAAATATATAAATGAATAAATACAAATCTATCCAAGATAAACCTCCCCCTCCACACCTCAACACAATGAGATGCATCTGACATGTGAATAAGTGGCATGCACCCAGTCACCCACAAGCCATATGTTGTAAGCAAACCTCATACACACACATACTTGATGAACCTGGAAACAGCTACACAGAGATGATTTAATGTAACAATTACTCCACTGTCCTCCTGTCTTTACATTCATGCCTTGCAAGTGCATATGAGGCTGTATGCGTGTATTGTGCCACGTGCTGTGTGTGTGTTCACAGCCTGTGACCACAAGCACACGCATATTCAAATATAAGCTATAGTTATCCACAGTGTCCTAGCGTAGCATGATGAGCGAGATGAAGCCCAGTGAACCGTGAGAAGAGCTTTGCGTGAGTTGGAGGGCAATAATTGTGTGCGTGTTGCTGGGTTGCTCAGCTCGCTCATATAAAGCCGACCCAAGTGAACACACCCATACGCACACGCAGGAGAATGTGCAGAATCTGCTCGCAAACATGCTCGACTCTTTCTCAAACGCACTGTCGCCATCGTATTATGACAGAGGCTGATGTTGGAGAGCGCCCAGGTCTGAGGACTCTGGGCCGCCAGTTCACAGCCTTAATCCACCACAGAGGTCTCCTTCCAAACCGTGATGACGACTCGCTGATGGGCAGACACACCCCCCTCTGGGCTCCCAAACAGTGTCACAGCGTGCAAAGCAGTGCTTCTTTAGAGATTAATGGGAAAGAAAAAACTGTCTTTTCTGTGGGGTGATGCAAAATCATGACATAATACACATTTAGATTTGAAAGATATGTTTGAATCTTAATTTAAAGGAATAGTTACACCTTTTTGGCACTCCTCATATCTGCAAGGTAAACATGAAAGTCTTACTACTATCAAACTATTGCTATTGAGGGGAATATTGCCAGTTTGAATATGAAAATGTAAAGTCCATTTCACGCTGAATTTCATTACAAGTAAAAAGTAGTCAAATTTTAATTTAAATATTGGTAGTTAAGGACTCATACAGGTTTTGATTACTTTGTATTTTTTTAGTCTGTCATACTATGGAAGATTTAAAACAATAAAGTGAAATACAATAAACATCATGTGTTTCCTTTTTATTTTGGCTTTTTAAAATTGTTGTATATGACATTCAGGCCCTTCTTCAATAGTACGGTCTGCCACTTTTGTTACTGTTTGGTGCAAAATCAGCAAAGAGAATTGGAGCAAATGATCTACCACAGACACACGGACGATGGATGATGGATGTTCACAAGGGGGAAAATCCAACTAAAGTCAAACTCTGCCATTATATTGTCTGAACATATATTTGGGCCAGATGACACATTCGTACTCAGCCTGGTAAGAGCAGAGAGAAGCACAGAGCAGTGTTGCCACTGAGCCATGGGAGAATTTCAGCCAAAGATGAGGATGAGGCAGAGAGTGGAGCAGGGCAGGCCTATTCTCCAGACAGACAGACAGACAGGGGATCAGCTGGCTGGGAACCGGCAGCCAGTAATCACTGTCAGCAGCTCACACTGTACATGATCATGTGCCTGAACATGGCCATGCGCAACTGTATCCAAACTCACAACCATGCGGCTGAAACACCAGGGGCCAGATGTACAAACAATGTGTACACACAAAAAACATTCAAACGCACATAAACTGGTATTAATTGAGTGGGAATGTGTGTGCCTCGTGTGTACTGCACATCATGCCTACAAATTAAATATAAGGTGGAATTTAACATTTAACAAAACAGTCAATTTCACATCATTTCCGCCTCTGTGCCTAAACACAGTTTCAGTTCTGGATCTACACAGTTTCATGCCCCAGGTCGTACGCCGCTGGGACAAACCAACACAGACAAAGAAAGTTAAGAGCTCCATCTTTCACTGTGACATCTAATACTCAGCAGAACAAAGAGGTAAACACGCAGTGAACAAACGTTGCCCACTACATGACAACGGACTCACTCTCTCCAGCAGACAGACTATTGAACCACTCCTCCGTGCAGACAGTCTATTACATTTCGTGTGTGTGTGTGTGTGTGTGTGTGTCAGTTGCAAGTGATAATGGAGGTCAAGTCGGAAGTCTGTTTCCATCTGTGTCTACTTTTACCAACCTTTCCCACAGTTGCTGAGTCACATCACGCCGCAATTTTACTCCACTTAGACCAGCTTACTCCTCAAACTGTTTTAAACACAGACACATTATCTACAACCTCCATGTTTTTGGTGCCTGATTAAAGGCCGTCAACCACACTTACAGTACGTCTGTATGTTATTTAAATATAAAGGGAACTTGATGTGGGCCGAGTGCTTTGAATCGTAATATACCAACCAGTCGCCACTCCTGTTGTGTCAAGAGCAGATGTGGAAAAAAACATGAGCATGCTGAATGATAAAGCAGCAACAAAAGGAATTTGGTCAGTTGGTGAACTGCGAGTGCAGAAAGGCATGGAGTTCATCGTCTTAGCTGTAACTCTGAGAGCACCAGCCTGAGTTTAAGTTTTACTTTGTGACTCGCAATGGGTGGAAGAGCTCTGTTGGAGGTAGATAGAGGCAGGTGGAGATGACTGGGGCTGTAGGAGCACAAAAGAAAGGAAGTAATGATTGGGCCAAATTCAAGACACAAAAGCATTGATTTCCATCAATAACTCGCAACTACAAAAAGATCTGAAGCTAAATTTGGGCTATTGACTGTTCTATATTTATGAGGAACTCCACTGATTTTACAGATGAAGGTTGATTTTTAGTTACTTATCATGAGGTGATGCTACTTAGCCTGGGAAAACAGTTGTGTAATGTCTTCCATGGCTCAGACGGGAGCTTTCACAAGTCTGAGAAAATAACCCTGATGATGTCATGTGGATAATTTTGGTTTTAGTTTCTGTTTTTAACAGAGAGCCTGAATTTCAGACTGGGATCCAGCATTTTTGGAGTTTGATTCAGTCTTCTGAGTCTTCCAATTTCATGTAAGAAATGTTTAATTGTATGTTGAATGTAATTTTGATAAAACATCAGACCCACGTTCACCTTCTGGAAGCGACAGGGAGTAGGATAGAGCAAGAGAAAGATCTGGAAAGAGGGAGCCTGGCAGGATGATGGCATAAGAGGAGAGGGGAAACACAGAGGATGGTGAGGGAAACGTACATGCTGGAGAAAACAAGGCGGACACAGCAACAAAGAGGGGAGGGACAAGCAAAAACAGAGGAAAGGAAAAGGGAGCGAGGGGAGGAGGAAGGCACAGAGGCCTGGCGGGGCGCCAGGGCAGGGAGTGTGCCACAGATGTGCCCCCACCACCCAGGGGGGGAATGTGCTGAGTGGACAGGAACGCCCTCCTCACACACACACACACACACACACACACACACACACACACACACATACATGCACCAGCTCCACCAGCTCACACTTAGCCAAAGTCACTGAATGAACAGGACCACCCAGGCAACTTCATAAGAGACTGCAGATGTCAATCACACTGTCAAGTGTTTCTCAGGCTTCACTTAGAGGATTGATTTAAATTCATTCACTCTGAATGCGAGCTCTCTTTTTGACTCCGGATCTATTGGTAACACCATTCATTACAGACGACAAAGACAAGAGCTGCCACCGGTAATTATAAGACATGGAGGGGTGCAGTTACTGAAATAAAAATGATGTGATTACAGGAATAGATGAGGTCGGTTAAGGCAACATGGCACCACGTCAATACTGTGCTGGCCATACTGGATCATAGATCAATGGTATGGAAGAGTATCAAGGGATGGATTTTTCCCTTTTTACAGAGTTACATAAGACTGACATTGACTGACATTTAACTACCTGTCGGTCCTGTGTAGCAATGCACAACCAATGCCAGGCACCTACATCTGCATACACTTTATAAGCATGTCAATGTACTTTATTCGCCTTCACTTCAAGTGTCAAACAGATGTCAGCTGTATGTGTCTTTCTGTCTGCTCTCCTCACCCCTATGAGTACAGACGACAGGTGTCTCACTGGGGTCTTCCATGGTAAAAACGTATGCATTCAAAGCACTATAGATATGTCCACAAGTGGCAAATCCATGAGTGAAAATAGATGAAAATATCATCTCTTCCCTCAGAAGACCTCCCCCTGTGAGCTTTATCATGCTGCCGTTTCACGTTAGCTTTATTATCTACGGTCCTTTGGTGAGCTGTGAAGGCTGGATCCTCACCATGGCTCTGGATTTTTAGGAGATCAGAGGGATGGAATGGAAAATGTACTAAACGTCAGTAACAGTGACACAGCGAGCCTGGTTGCGGTGGAGGCTCGGGGCTCAAGGGATTGTGGGCCGTTAAATGGGTGAGGGGAAAAAAAGATGTCGTCATTTTTACATCGGCAAAAAGGAGAAAAATTCCATCCGACTTAAGCCTCTGTGATTTTATATGTGTGTGATACTGAAGACTCTCCACCTGTCCGCCTCGACACCTTGCTGTATCACTGCTTCCACTGCCATCAGGCTTCTGGTATGTAGACAGATACAGACATCCACTGTTTAAATGTTATTTTAAACCCCCGCTGAACAGACAGCAACGCGGAAATATCTGCCTCATTCCTCATTTTCACAACTTCCTCTGCTCTTTGGTTTACAATTTGTGGAATGATGGAAATTCTACATTTTTACTGCTGTCATGGCAGGTGGGTGAAGAGAAGTGTGCTTTGCTGTAAAGCAACAATTTTTATGATGCGAGAGACAGAGGTTACACACTCTTCACATTACACGTGTACCAAGTTTCTTACCTGAAGGAGTGATGGAGGAACAGTCATCATCATTGTCACGCAACATGAAGAAAACCAGGACCATAGAGGAGAGAGAAGAAAGAGAAGAAAGGGAAACACGTTAGAAACTCTGCTGTGAATATCAGCTTAAAATTAAAACTGTTTGAGGTATTTCTAAGTGACACATTTTAATAAAAGGAGTCTATTGACTTGCTAGCATTAACGATGCTTTGAGCTAAATAAGTGCTAACTTGCTATTACAATGTTAACATGCAGATGTTTAGCAGGTATAATGTTCACGATTGTTCACCATCTTAGTTTAGCATGTTAGTATCCTAATATTTGCTGTTTAGAAATCACGAGTCATGTATTTCTTCATAAACCATTAAAATTTTGGCGCTGCATGTAAAGTTTAAAGTTCTGTACGCAACATTCACAGCAGAAAATCACTATTTGCTATGTACAGACACACTGGAGTGATGGCGTGCAGACTCAGAGTACAGAATGATGGCATGCTTCCTCTGTGTGTGTTTTATTCCAATCTGCTCTGTTCTTTGTTGTGTTCAACGGTCCATCCAGGAGTGCATGTCAGTGAATGTGAGTCCCTGTGTGTGTGTGTGTATTCCACTGCCTAGCTCATCAGCACCTTTCCACACTGCGCTTATCAGCCGTTAAGGGCAGTTACCACTGATAACGGAAACAGCATTGCTACCAGGTTAACATCGTCAGCGCTGTCAGCACTGTTGCTGTTGTTAGCACTGTTTATTGAGTTAGCACCATTAGCTGCTAGCAACCGGCTCAGTCACCTCCATGTTAAGAGCCATGTGCAGACAATCCCGGCTGAGTCTCACAGATAAGAATGTCTGATAAAGCTCCTTTAAGGAGTCACTAAGTTGTTACTGTTTATCCTGGGACATATATTGATGTCTGTACCGAATTTCACTACCAAACCATTCATCCAAAAGTTGCTGTGACATATCATTTAAAACCATAAATTCCAATCTCATGGTGCTAGTTGTGGTGTCAGGAAATCACTTAAATGTTAGAACTCATCTATTTGAACTATTATCATTTTTACTTGTTTTGTGCCTGCATCCATCACTTAATAAATAAATAAAATGACCCATAAAAAAAGACTCATCCTCTGGGCCTTAAATGTCAAGACAATTCATCCAATAGTTATTAAGACAGACCAACTATCTAAATTTGAGGGACCGACTGACCAACACTGCCATCAATAGAGCCATGTTGCTACTGCCGCTTAAAGTTAAATACACACAAAAAATATATATATTAAAGGCTGCATAGGGAAAATAAACTGCCCAAGAGCTGATCAAGGAAATGACTAACTGGATCTGAAACAAGATGAAATTGAGATCAGTTGTGCAGCGTATTGATCCAGAGTTTCCTGAAATTCAGGATCGATACACTGCACAATCTACATGCATTTTTCCCAAACACACTGATTTGCTGACTTTGACAAATGGAACCTCATTGGAGCTTTCACAGACAACATCGACTACTGTAAGACTGCTTGCATCTCCATAAGCTCTTGTAAAATCCCCAGAAAAGGCCACCTTCAGCAAATCTGCTCAAGTAAACAAAGGTTACACTGAGACGACGCACATGGGCACAACTAAAGCGTCCACTGTTTTCACAGCACAATTTCTTTTAGAATTTAAAAGGGAATAGGTGATTAGGATCCTATTACAAATCCTCACAGTGTGTGAGAAACTAGCCAAAGTAACCCAAGACAAATACTTAACCGGTTCTGCACTAAACACCATCACAACATCCCGTCACCGCAGGTCCTGGCAAGCCTCGGGAGTCGCAGATGAAAATGTGGGTCGCGGGTGGAAATTGACTTTGTTTTAATGAGGTGGTAAGGGCTCATGGTGTTGATGTTAGTGCTCATGCTAAGTCTCGGGCAGCAGTCAGAAGCCTTAGCGTTAACTCAAGAAATGTGCGAGAGCCAGACCCAAAGCTAACATTACACAGAGCTGAGGCTGCTGAGGCTTACAGACGTGTTTACCTTAGAGGCTGCCTGGGCAAATGGAGAGGTGTAACTCAGCAATACTCTGCGCTCATAAAAGCTAAAGAAAGACACCAAGACGCACCCGCACTAATAAAAGACATGCGCACCCAAAGTCACATTTAAAAAACAGGGGAAGGGGGATACACATATGCTCATGTGCAAAAGAATGTTGAGCTGCACAGAGTAGGTGCATCACATACTGTATGCAAATGTCAGCTGCCACATACTTTAGTAAACAAAACTTAAGGAAAGCAGCCTTTCTCACACATCTCTCCTCTTGAATTTCCATATAAAAAGTCAAGAAATAAAATGCAATTATTCTGCTTTTCAAAGGCGTTCACATGACGCATGTTTCTGTGGGATTATTTCAACCAAAAGCTTGAAACAAGTGCTTGTCTGTTTATGTAGCGCTGCAATCTGTTTGGGTCAGAGGGCATGTGTGCAAACGTGACAGGTGTCTACGAGATAATGATAAAAATAAATGTCGCAGTGCTTTCCACATTGAAAAATCAGTACAGTCATTTGATGCTGAAACAAACGTATGCATGCTAAGAAAAGGTGTGTGAAAAATGGAGCCATTCCCTCCACGACACCCCCATCCTATCCACCCTGCCTCTGTCTGTACGTTCACTTAGAGGGCTCAACATAAAGGGGGACAAACCAGTTAGCTTGGAGTGGAGGGGGGATTTTAACACACATTGACAGCAAGTGTGCACCAGTGCTGACCTCTCAAACTCCACTACCACTAAACAAAAGCGTACATGACAGAAAAAGCAAGACAATGTCAAATATAGTCAAATTCTGGCTAAGAACTTTAACATTTTTTCTCACATTGCCTTTTCCTGATGTGGTTTCAGTGAGTTAGTATGCATCACTGTGAGCCTATTAATTCTTAATTTTACTTATTAACATACATCCACACACCGTTTTAAAAACAGATCTACTGCATAGTACATGCTCATGTTCGTCAGGATGCTGAACCTGATTTTTTTGGCCGGTGACATAAGCTGTAAACACAACACTTACATATTATCACCCTAAGGTGAAAACGTTAGCAAACAGTTGCCTATTTACACATCCAGCAGACATTTACAGAAGTGTTATAGCCACTTGAGTTGGTCTCCACTGACTTTTGCAGCAAGTATCTGTCTCTTTAGCTGCTAAATGCTCCACTGTGTTCACCAACTAGTCACTTACTTTGTGTGCCTGTCGTTAGATGCTGGGCAGGTAGTGGCTTTATCAGAGTTTTATGGCTGAAAACAGCTGGTGGAAACCGTGCTGATGAGAGCTGTGAGACTGAACCAGAACAGTCAAGCTGTGGGTCGTAAAACCAAAACAATGAGTTTAAAGACGCTAAAAACCTAAGTGATGACTTTCAGTATGAGCAACCCCTTTCACATTACACAGTCATTTGACCCATTATTCACGCCCAAATATTGATTAGTGCAGCTTTAAATACAGAAAGTAAACAGCACATAATGTAATTTGGACAGCTGGATGAGCAAGGCGTCTACAAGTATCCACTGTGACAGTGACTGGCGAGTCCGTCTCCCTGTTTACCAGTTTATTTATAACGTCCTCCTTAACAAAAAGCACCCTCCACAGCTCTGAGTATGATTTCAGGTGGAGTGACACTTGGGAAAAGTCTACAGACAATGGGCAATGATTTTAGCAGCACGCTCAATCTGTCAACATAACTCTTCCGAAAAAGCAGACAGCTGACACGTCTCACACATCACATCCGCTGAGACAGAGCGAATAAAAAAGACCAGAGAGAAACATCCGACAGGTAAAGCCCAGAGCCTTGTCGATGAGAGGAGGTAATGGGTGTTTGTGAGTGAACGCTTGTTGATGCAATTAATATTCTTCAAAACTGGGGCGTGCTTGCCATTTCTGCCTACTCAGAAATTGTGTATCATTAATCATTGTTTTGGAGGGAAAAGCCACCTCCTGCCTTAGGAAAACTGAATCCCCCAGCAACTGTGGGCAGGTAAAGCCCAGATAATGATGCTGACTCGTAATGAGAGAGACGAACTGAGAGAGAGAGGAGATGGAGGAGCGAGAAAGAGGAGCAGACGTTAGGAGAGTAAGGGGGCGGGTGACACTGACGAGCTAATCTAGAGGAATAATCAAACGGACGGAGAGAGCAATGAGGAAAGATGAGAGACAACCAGAAACGGTGAGGGGTCAGTTGTGAGACTGTTCGCCACACGCTGTCAGACACACGGCCTCTTCTGTCTCACTGAGCTGGTCAGTCAGTGGTTTGGAGTCTTATTGAAATGCTGCATTAAAGTGAAGGGCTTCCCACACACAACAAGAACAGTACAGATCATGTTACATAAATGTTCAATAAAACAAACTACAGTATTATTGTTTTATCACAACAGGCCAGCCACGGTCAGGTACTCAGCCACTGAGAGAATGTGGAGAGTGTGTTTTCTAAGGCCACTGCTATTTTTGAAAAAGAGGCGTTATGTCCTCGGCTCACCTTAACTACCATCTACAGTGTGGTCGGTGCAGAACATAGAAATAGAATTATAGTAGAATGGAAACTGATGTGTTGAAGTGTTTGTTTGGTCATTTGTCAAGGCTGGTGTTAGTTGTCATGGTGACAACACGTCAGCGGGGCCATTAAGTGGGTCACACACACTAGTTTGAGAACTCCATTTTGGCCGACTGTACTCAGTAAGTCGGTGGTCTCTTGTTGACGCTCATCATGTAGCCTGGGCCTATAATCACATAATTATATTACAGAGAATTATCTCTATCTGTGTGTCCTGGTGTGTTACCAAGCCAATGGTCAAAACTCAACTGAAATCTCATCGACATTGGACATTACAGACATGGAAAACTTAAACAAACATGACCAAAAGTTGTGATTCACTTACTGGTCTAGTATTATCAAACTTTAGACAAAACAAACTGTTGTAGATTGACTTTGACATTAGTGGACAATAAAAGGCTCACCAAGTGTCCAACGGATAGTAGCTGAAACTGAGATGAATATGTACAGCCTGTTGTAACCAACTATTATTAATACATATCACTGCACAAAGATGTCAATACCTTTGGTCAATTAAAGTCAAGAGGAAATTGAAAATGCCTTTTTAACCCTTTTAGATCACGTCCCACTCATACTGTGTGCCTATTTAAAAGTATATGCCAAAAAACAAATCCACATATCAATTTCTTCATATCCTTATATCAAAATCCTTTCGTTTTCTTCCTGTAAAAAAAACATGCTTACATAACCTAGTACCTACCAATATTAACCAATAATATCATGACATCAATCAATCAATCTACAACTTTTAGCCGCACAGAGCTACGATTCAGTTAGCTAGCTAGCAACAGCATGCTATGTCGATGTGTCTTTGTTTCCCCAAAACATTATGATTAAGGGTGTTCTGGTTAGAACTGATTAACTTTGAGGAAAGTGGTATCTGTGAAAAATTCAGATTATACTCAAGGCAAATTAGCGTGGGCTGCTTCAGCAGCTGGAGCATTCGATGGACTCCGTCTCTCTTTCACTGGCAGATGCTACTATTCCGTTGGCGTTACACCTATGGATGTATTAAGAGACCCGGAAACAGCATTGGTGGCGGGGTTCCGTTCATTGCTATAAAAGTTGCTCGGTGGCACATGAAACCAAAATCACTCTATGTTCGTGGTATGAAATTACTCGTTAGATCAGTACTGCTTCCACATCATTGGGCCCATGGAGCAGGCGCACTAGACACTTAGGGCCATCAAGCATCGCATGAGTGGATTAAATCTTGAGTTGGAACTAATCATTTCACGGGGGTTGTGTAAGTCTATGGAAAAAAGTCTTTTTGGGGCCCAGTGGCATCACTTGACAGACTCCTGAAATTGCAGTACCACTGTTTGGCCACTATGAAAATTGGCTTCAAAGCCCAGCACACTTCTTGGGGGTCTAGTTACACTGCCTGGGCCTCACTGTTATGACACGCACACTTCAATGGTCAAATCAAATTCCTTCCAACATTATATCCTATTTCACTCTGAAATACTCCACGATACTAAAACTAGATACTCTCGAAATGCCATTTCACCTGGACTTTAAAGGGCAGAAGCAACCAGTAGAAAACCACCACCAAGTGGCGGCAGTTTAAGTTCAGGTATTCATGTAAATGCTCGTTTGGTCATTACTGCAAATCTCACCTCAGTGAGTTCACGATTTGATGCAAGTCAGTTTATAATAAAGGTAGCCTGCTACAACAGTCATAGTGCTTTACGATTTTCAATGCTAGACATAAAAATGGCTGCCGTTCTGACCACCCTGCTGTGTTTAACTGAATATGACTATCTGTTCTACTCTATTTCTGTTCTGTAGATTCTACACAGACAGGTCAGACTCAGTACGCAGCACGGCCCTCCACTCAAAGGGAGCTACAACCATCAGACCACAGGAATAACACCACCCCTTTTTCTCTCTAAAACACACACATACCCCCCCCCCCCCCACACACATTCAGCTTCTGCCTCAGTTTTTTTAGTCTTGCTGATGCAGCTGGAAATGTGGTAATGAGAAGTTGTAGGATTCTAGCCGTGTTTAAAGTGTGTGTAAGAGGCAGAGAGAGAGAGGCTCTGTTGTTAGTACCAGTGTCAGCTCCAGCTGCTAGCTGACAGGACGGGGGCAGAGTGAACGGTCAGCCTTTATGCAACTCCGTCATCCCATGGTTTCTCCCTCCATCGCTCTCTCCCTCACTGGAATAACACAGTGATGTAGCAAAGAACATCAGCATCCGGCTGCACCAGCTGTTCACAAGATCAAACTTAGCCTGGTTATAATTTAAGTGTTTACAAAGTGGAGATTTTGTCATTACTAAATTAAAAAGAGGTTTTTATGTAGAGGTTGTTGTTATTAAAAATGTGTACTAACCGTTACGTCGCTAATTAAACCAACTGATAAATCTAGCAATAGCTTCCTAATATAATACATGTTTGTTCATCCTAAGGGAAATTTTTGTGCCAGAGAATGCTTCAAATTACAGTAACACTAAGTGCAGTAATCACAATTTTAACGACTCACAACCAATAACAACCAGACCACCAGTGGGTTCCCCACATCAGGGTCACTCACTGGGCCCAGTTTTAGAACAGTAGAGTATTAAATATCTGGCAGAGTATACACATATATAAGCTCAAAGTGTTTTCTGGGAGCAAAAGCAAAAACAGTGCCTGATAGAGTAACAATAGGAGTATGGTAAGTACCAATGATATTACACTACACTGACAAGTGATCATGATACTGAAGAATAATGTGAAAAATATTCGCAGTAATGTGCATAATATGAAGTAATAGTGCACCTAATGTCAATATTGGTGTCAGCGTCCTTTGTTTCAGCTCTCCTCCCCACAGAAGGGGGAGGAGTTATACAGTTTGATGACCACAGTTAGAAATGATCTCCTGTGGCGTTCCATAGTGCTCCTCTGTGGTCTCAGTCTATGGCTGAATGTGCTCTGATAGGACACTGGGTGGCATACAGGGGTTGTAAGATGTGAGGAAGATCTTAAATTTGCCCCCAAATTAACGTACTAACTAAATTACCCAAAAGTGACGGGTGGTTGTCATAATCAGATATGTCCTTCTTATTCTAAACTGCATGAACACTACTGACTCTGAAAAAAATGTATCTGGATGTTATGTTCCTGCTTGTGATTCTACAGTGACTTCCCTGTAACACTACTGATTGCTTTTGATTGGCACCACAGATGTCTCCTAGCAACTGATTTACACATTACTTTACCAGCAAAGACAGTCCATACGTTTTAATTGTGTGGACCTCTGCTGCTGTTCCCAGTGTTCTTATAACTCGCCTTCTGTTTGCTTCACAATGTGATCATCATCAGTTTCCTCCGCTATCACTTGGGTCCGGTTCTCCCACTCTATAAAGTCTAGTATCTGTTCCTCATACTCTCTTGCTGTCTCTTCCTGCAGGCTTCCCTCTAGTTATGTGGCGGTGTTGGTTCCTCCTGGGTTAGGCTCCCTGTTGTTTATTTTATGCACAACATTCACACACTATTCTCACCCACTATACACACCCTACACTGCTGACGCCACTGATAAACACATCCCTTTAGATGATCTGTTATGAGCATAATTTAGCTATTTTTGTTAAATATATTAAGCAATCTAATCTCTGAAATGGCGAGTCTCCCATTTTTGTGGCCTTAAGAGCCAGGTTGTGACCACGATGCAACCTGATTTAATAAATCCCTAGTTTGAAACTAGCTAGTACTTACTAAAAAGTTATTTAGGGATTTACGAAGAGCTGCGGTGATGGGCAGCTACTTTAAATAGGCTTACAAGCTCCCGTTCTCCAAAGTTGTGTTATTTATAATGTATAAGTAGTTCAGCTTACTTTGGCAAATTATATGTACATTAGCAATGTCATAAGAAGTTTTAGTACTGCAGAAATATAAATATATATATGGATCAAAGTGCAAAAGTTGGCTAATAAGAAGAACTTGAACATAAACATGTCTCTGAATGAATGATCCATCACTATAGCACCAGCATGTTTTTGTATCGTGTGGCAAATGTTTGTACCCATAAATTTCAATTTTCAATTTCAATGTATTTATTTAAAAAGGGACAGTGCATATTAATGAACATATACATGTAAATATGCCAGATTATAGCCGTAGGCTAGTTTCCATCTGTAGTCCCTTGGCAGGTTGAAATAGCTGATACATGCAGGTAGCCATCCCTCACAATTATAAATGAGTTCAGAAACACTACTACAATGTTTGGAATTTAGTAAAAATGGCCCTAAACATGTAGGGAAAGGACTTCTAACACTGTTTACAAGAAACAAAAATAGTTTGGACAGAGACCCAGAGGATATTGGGTGAGGAACAAGAGAAGGAAAGAGAAGAAGGAATGTGGGGAGGATATGACTCAGAGAGGAGGGGAGGGAGGATGTCAGGAAAAGGGGAGGGTGGTGAGAGGAGAGGAGAGGAGAGGAGAGGAGAGGAGAGGAGAGGAGAGGAGAGGAGAGGAGAGGAGAGGAGAGGTTCATATGTTTGCCAAAGTCTTGTGGTTCTCCTCCTTTACCAGCCTCCATTTACTGTACCCCTTGCCCCCTCTCTGCTGCCTTTGATGGACAGAGATAAGAGGAGCAGAGTGGAAGCGGTCTAGAGAGAGTAAAAAGGGAGATCCATCTGTCCCCAAATGAGATCTTTGCCATGCACTTTGGAGGAGAGAGATGGAGAAAGACAGAAATACCCAGAAAACACAAACAGAGATAGCACCGCAAACGAGGATGGCCTGCCTGGACTCCCTCCATTACTGCAATCACATTATCTGCATTATCAGACAAAGATGCAGACCCAAGGACACTTTTTAAAGTTTAGGTAAAAAAAAAAAAAGACTTTAATTTGAGGTCAAATGTGGAGACGTGTCTAAAACTTTGCAAAAGCTGTTTTCTTTTGTGTTCAAATCTTTCAACCAAGCACGATTAAGGAGGAGAGAATTAGTTGTCCATTTATATGCAAATGAGCTTCAATCAGTGACAGCTCATTGAAAGGGGTGAATGCAGCGAGGTGTGGCTAACCCCTAAATCCACTAAAGGACTTGTGTGGGAGATGGCAGTGTGAGTGATGGGAGGTGAAGCAGAGAGCACGGTGAGGCAGTGTGCTCTCTCCTATCAGAGAGAATAGGAGATCCTCAGCAGCTTGGTTAATTCAGCCCTCACGTGACCAACAAAGACAAAGCATAACGTATGGCTACAGTTAAGAGAATGGAGGGCCAATGAGGTGAGTACATGAAGGCATGGACGAGTTCAGTTTTAAGTGGATAAGCTCAAAGAATGCACCAACATAGTTGTGATAATTTTGATAATTATTATGATGATTTTTTTCCATACACAATCCACATGAACTCACTTTCCAGTGATGGTAGGGTCTATTTGCTGGTGTTTTGTTCTTGGAATTACTGTAATCAACCCTCTTCAAAGGTTCAATTAGTGATAACTGTTGTATAATGCTGCTACTCAGTTTGACTGTTGGATTGGAAGGCATTTGTAGAAGATAATCTGTGGCGATTAAAAATGTATTTCTATAAAAATGAAAACACTGGCTACAGGTACTCACAGTATTCGAAGGTATGTCTGTAATGTTTGAAGAAATCCCAATGAGACAAATCATTAAAAAAAACACTCACTAATAAGCTATCTAAACAAACCCTTAGCCTCTAAGCTACTTAACCTGTCTGCTTAAATCATGCAATCATTGCAGCTGATACTCACGAGCCTGCGACCCAATTTTATTTGGTTTATCTCACTCAGATTGTTTCCCCAATCTTTCAGGTAATGCTTACCACCTTAAGTGTGATCAAATTGATGTACCTGTGAAGTGCCAAGGAAAATGTCAGTGGACACCAGAAAGCACTTAAGAGAGCACAGAACTCCACGAGAGCCTACAGGATTAGTAAACTGACAGAAAATTCACCAGCAACTATTTTGACAATCTATTAACAGCTCTTCCAGTTCTCATCGTCCAAGTAATTACAAGTAATTTGAGGGTGTCATTTTGGGCTCTGGGAAACTGTGATGGTCATAATCATAATCATTAACTGCAACAAGGCAGATCAATGTCCTAAAACTATTATTTTACGAACAAAAAAATGTTTTCAGATCTGCATCGAACACACACAGTGATAAGCAGTCACGGGATACATGTATCAGGTTTGATCATTCAAGGAAGCAGCAGTTCATGAGAAAATAAAGATGTTTTAGCAATGCACCATCTCAGTGCTATGAAAGCCTTTTCAACCAGTCCTGGATCCAAACCAAAACTAACAATGGCCCACGGCCAAACTTTCCACCAAACGTCATTACAGTGAAACTTGACGGAAAACTAAACTCTCATTGGTTAATTAGAGGAGGTATTACTTCCTTTTACACTGAAATTTATACAGGCTTTTTATAATCGCACCCCTGCAATGACACAGAAATCTGGACTTGGAGAAAACTTGGAGATTGCATTATAATCCTTTCTAGTCAACAACAGAGACTGAACCTCTACAACAGTGCCCTAATCAATAAGATTGCTCTTCTATTCCTGGCCAGATCCCAAACATTTGCATAAATTAACATACAGGGTTCCACTACTAATATACTGATGACCAAAAATATCACAAATATAAGCAAAACATCTTTATTAGCTAATTGAATTATCAAGATAAAGTATTGAGGGTGGTTTCAAAGGGCCTAATGTGCTGAATATCAGGAGCTCATCTGATATGCTCCACCCAACCCAAACAGCTCCGTCATGTGCTGACGTAAGTCATAAATACTCTGTATAACATCTGTAAAAACTTAAATATCAATGTAAATAAACAACATTCTTATAACCCTGTGATGTTTACACACAAAAACACTGTGATCCACTGATTACAGTTTCAAAACAGTGACGTACGCTATGTTCATATTATGACTAATCCAAAGCAGATCAATCAGTATAAAGAATGCAGATAGTTTCCAACTATGAAACACCAACTGCATACCTCCTGGCTTTTCTCACAGTGGCCATATTCTGAGTTTTCAACAATACCAGATGGGGAAAAAGCTTCCAGCCAACAGCTAATTAAAGTAATACCCTCACAGGACAGTAGGCATACAGTGCTATATTATATTAAGAGATACCAGTGTTCCTATAACCCAACATATTGTCAAATATTCATGGAAACACAAAACTGCAAGGCCAGCACATTGCGAACCCAGGGCAGGAAACTCATCCATTTTTTACAGCAAGCGCCCTGTGAGAGAATCAACCTCCCTAACCATTACAAAAGTTCTCACCATTTCTTTTTAGTGAGCCATGCAGGACCGCAGGACACACAGAGGATTCCATAACCTCACAGCGTGCAGTCCCCCCATTACAGCTAACCAGGGCTGAAGTCAACAGCAGCGCTTTACGGAGGAAGACCGCAGGGGACTCTGAGGGGAAATCGCGCCTGATGACATAAATGTAGGAAAAGCAAACACTAAGAGGGGAGCGGATAAACTTAATGATTTGGGTTTGACTCCCCTGGGAGGTGAAAGAGGTGTGGGTACATGTGTGTGCGTGTGTGTGGATAACTCCTTCTGCAGCGCTCATTTGTGCATGCATGCATGACAAAGTGTGCATTCCAGACGACTGGGGAGAGAAGCACTCTGAGGCAAGTTGACGCACAATGACGGAGCTGGGGAGAGTGAGAGTCGTGCACCGACAATTAGTCAAATGCAGACCCCCACCTCTTATAATACCCAACCCCTCCCCGTCGCTGTTCTCACTCCCCCTGCAGGGGAGTCTGTACGCAAGGCTGCTGAACTAGAAACAGCTCTCCAAACAAGTGAATGAACGTCCAACTTAACCCCTCGCCTACAAACTCCAGCTGACAATAGTCAGTCATCCAAAGCAATCATGTTGTCAGCTTTAGCAACACGGCTGCAGCATATTTGCTTTCACCTTCACAAAATATGCTCAAGTACTTCTTCTGGGTCTACTGAAAGTGGAGGAAAATATGCCCTTACACAGTAGGTCCCAATCTGGTTATCAGCAGATGATTACTGGGATAATGACAGCTACTAATACTTCTTCTTCTCCCTAATTCTTGCTTGTTTTCTTGTGAAATGCTGTCTCAAAAATTTCTTCAAAGGAAACAATCTCAAATGCAACATGTGATAGGGTTCACAATAAGACATGGCCTCATATAAAAGGCTCTAAATGTGACATTCAGAGGATTAATATAGCAGCAAACTACTATTTGCTATGTAAAGATATTGTGGAGTAATGGCATCCTGAGCTGAGAATTAAGTCATGCTACTACTGTGTGTTGTCATCTGGGCTTCTCTGTTTTTTATTTTGGTGAGCCGTTCCGGCTGCACATGCATGTTAGTGCATGTGTCTATCCCACTGGCCAGCTCATTCCCGGCGCTTTGCACTGTGCTGATATAGCAGTTATAGCCGATATCGAGGTAGCTTTGTCGCAGAAGCATAGCACCCACTCTCCAGTTACACCCTGGCTAGCACCATTAGCTCTGTCAGCATTGTTGCCATTCAGCACTTTTTATAGCAGAGTTGCCCACACATTGATTGATTTGTAGCAGCCTGCCACAATATTGACATCTGGCACCACATACTGATTTTCTATCTTAAGCTGGACCATTCATTAGGAGTGCCATTCAGTTAATTATTGCACCACTATTGTGGTACGGAGCGTACTCTGGGCACAGGCGGAGCAGCAGAGCAGGTGCATTACATTGGTTCTAAAAATTTGCTTTTACTCGCCTCTGCAGCAGCTGCTCCTCTCATCCAATCATCTTATCTGATCAGCTGTGTTAGGATCGACTGATCAATTATCAACCTCTCTGATCAAACTCCCAAAAGTACTGCTGAGGAATAAATAAACTCATGAAGAGCTTGACGTGCGCTGCGTTCACAGATTCGCAAAAAACTTTAGAGAGGGGACACAGAATAAAATGATACAACAGGACACACACACACTCACACACACAAAAATGAAAAGTTTGCTGACTAGGTTCACAGGTTCTAATTCTGTAGGAAACACTACATGGAGTTGGCAACGTTAGCTGCTGACCACTGCCTTAGCCACCTCCATGTTGAGAACCATGTGCTGACAACTCATACGCTCTGAATTTCGCATAGAGCCTCTTCAAAGGGTCCCTAATTTAAAAAGTTTGGGAACCACTGGGCTGATACACCACAGTGGGACTCTGTTCTTAAAAGAAAAGAAGCAACATGGTGATAAAACAAAAATCCATTCAGCCATTTGGAGGAATTTCCGTGAGCAATTTCCCTAAAGAGTTATAAAGACCGAGAACTTTTATTAAAGGAATACGAAGGAGTGTCTCCTGGCACATCATGTGAGGAATAGCTGAAATTAACAACATCAGGAGGAGTGTATATGTTTGACCTTGTCCCAGTGAAATACACTGGACGAACAGAGGAATTATTGTGTTTCAAGAACTCATTCAAACTCAAAGCAGGTCCCTATGCAGTCAAATTAACGACTAAAGTCGGCTCCTCACACATACCTGAAAATCCATTTTTAATTACTCATACAGTATATCCCCTTTATGGCATTCTTCAAAAGCAGCTTCCTGCCATTAAAAGGACATTTGGCCTATTGATAATCATTTAGCTAAAACCTTGTAGCATATCTGTAATGACATAAATGAGTTCTTGAACTGGCGACGACTTGGAGTGTTTAACAGCCCACAGCAGCAGCAGCAGCTCAGTAACTCAGAGATAGACTGATAAATGGATCTACAAGTCAGAGTGAACACAGCATGGTTTGTGGGAGTGTGCAGGAATCTTGGTGGGTGATTAATTAAGCATTAGCAAGACAACAGCGCGATGGCCTCCGTGCCCCCTGCCCACCTCCAGATTCCCACAAAATCTTCAGAGCTAGAAGAACTGAAGATAAAGGTTTTTTTGGGATAAGGGAGCGGAGTGTGGGTGTGTTGTTGAGAGAAAAGAGGTCAGATTGGAGAGTCTGCATAGAGGAGGGCAGAGGTCAACAAGGATTACAAGACAGAGAAACTGAGCAGGTAATGGAGACGCTCTTTGGGTATCAAAGAAAGAACGTTTGAGTTCTAACTCCATGAGAACATTAATCTGTGACAAATGGACCAGGGCGCTAAAAGGTCTACACCAAACTGCAGTTTCCATAACATTTTCAGCTCAGCAGACAAATCGATTAAATAATTTCTTCAACCTGAGCCTGAGAAGAATATTTAAACATTTAAGAAAACCGTGTTCAAACTCACAGTCTGGCGAACACTGAAATGGGCAGACTAGGGTCAAGGACTCAGGATTACTAACAGTAAAGCTAAATACCCCTGTACAAACTGATAGAAGGTCATACAGCATCGTCTCCCTGTACTGGTGCGGTTTATTTTCCATGTTAATAGAAAGATAAACATGATAACTTCCAGTCAGCTGCAGCAGAGTTTCCAGCAGACACAGCCTTCTAATTAATTTGAATGGAGCAGTTCGGGGTGCCGGCGCAGAGGAGCTCAGACATTAATCTGTTCCTCTAACTGGACTTGTGTTTCATCGTCTCAGTGGTACCTTACAGTTAGTTAACTTTGATTACATCCCATACAACTGACACAACCACAAGGCTTCACCACGGTGACACATGAACCAGTCACAGCTGCCCGTAGAGTGCGGCTCCAAAATGATGTCATTCTCACATCTCCAGGTTTTGGGGGGGAAGTTTTATTAAAAAAGGACAAGTCGACGACTGACATTTTTATTCAGAACACATGCAGAGAGAATCTCGCAGATATTTTGGCAAAAGGCCCCACTGTTAATGTACAGTACTGTACACTGATCCCTCACTGCACACAGCACAAGCTCAGTTAAGGCTGTAATGTAGTATAATGGTTTAACATGAAAGTCTGTTGTAAAATGACCCAAACACTGGTGCTCGGATAAATAGTGTCATATATAATGCTTATGCTTAAACGTCAGGAGTTAGAAGAGGGTATTTACTTCACATATTAAATTAAAGTTATACACTGACTGCAGTGAAACAAAAGCTGTGTTTTAAGCACAGTGTGATTTTCCCTGCATTAACCAAGATCATACAGCTAAAGCCCGTAGCTTGAGACATCCTATATGAATCTACCTTGTGTTTAAAAAAGGTGAATACCCTTCACATAGAAACATGAGAAAGACACACTGTTGTAATTCAGGAATTACACACAACTGCTTTTAATAAAACACCGGGTAAAATTAAAATCATATAATGTATACAGCGGAAGGTTGGAGCATGTGGTCATAATTTGCATGTGTACTGTACGAGCACACAGCGATGCATACCATGAGAGCTACGTTATACTCCGTCTCTCTGTGCCTTCCCCTCTTCACCAAACCTCCAACTCCATAACATCAACAAATGGCAATGCCTGAATTTATCAAAATGTCTTGTTAAATCAGACTTTAATATTGTAAAGATGAAATGCTTCAGATCCTCTGTCTTATTTGGCAACATTAAAGTCTGTTGATGCTTTATTATTTCTGCGCTGCACTTCCAAGAAGTCACTTTGTAATTAAACTTTAGTCCCCATTTCCTTTTCCTCAGACTTGTTTTCTTGGGCTGTCTAGCCTTGGTCGTACCAGACTAAATACTTATTTTTTCTTTGTCATTGCATTGTTTCTTGCACTCTAAAGTATATTTCCAAGAAAAGAGCGACAACACACCAACTTTTAATCAGTAAACATAAAAGCTTTCATTATCTGGGTGTAGATTGAATCATTACACAGAGACATTAGAGACGACTCCTTAATGAAAAAGATGCAGATACTTGATGCAAATGTATATTGACCAAGTTTAATTTGGTGGAAGTTCCACTTTTAAGGACAACATCAGTGGTTTTTGGATATTGCTACCTCAATCATTTCAAACCACAGCTGACCAGAATGCAAAAACATAAAGTTACACCAAATTACATGAAATGCATCATTTTTAGTAAGTGGTCCTCAGCATGGAAAAACCCTGATGTCGTCCTTTAAACTACAGCTGGGGAAATAAAACCTGCAGTCCTGTGGTCTCCATCATTGCTCCACTCCAAAGAAAAAAGGCAGCGCACAGGTCTTAATGTTAGTCATCACTCAGCGCCGACCACATTAGGCCATCAGCCTCATACTTGGCTAGCAGATCTATGCTAACAATGTAGCCGAGGTAAAAAGGTCATCAGAGAACGTAAATTAGGCTGGAGCCAACAGATGTGCAGTGGAAAAAAATCAATGACTAATCGAGATGTATAAGGAGAGAGGTTAGGCTGGCATGCTGTGGGGGCTCGTCGCTGGGGGAAAGGGTATTATGGAGGGAGATGAAAAATGAACTGGGAGTTGGAAGAAGCAGAAATCATAATGTTCAATGGACAAGAATGCATGTAAGCGGACTGCATCTTTGGCTATTAAACATGAGGCCTTACAAGACGCAGGCATGTCACGATACCTGAAAGTCAAATGCGATACCACGAGGGTAGGGATTCTTCTTCTTCCTTTGGCCTTTAAGACCAGAAAACTTGTAAGCCGTTATGCTGCCCCATCAGGCGCAGAAGAACTACATCCTTCATGTTTTCAAAACTTAGTGTTGGTCCTCATGACATGCCTGAATATGTGTGGAAACTGTCATGGAGAGTCAAATGAGGAAAGCCAAAAAAAAAATGAAGGAAAAACATACTGAATATGAATAAATGGCATGCTGAATTAATCTCAGTCATCACTGCTGCTGCCTTTTTCAAAAGTCACCCAGCGGGCCATTTAACGCTGCCTCAGGAGCCTCAATTACAGAGTCAGAGAGACCTAACACCTTTGGAATTTGAATCATGAGCAACACCACGACACTGCATTCTAACCTTGTAAGCTATTAACTTATATGTACCATCCATAAAAGGGCTTTCATGTATCAGAGGACGGGAAATTTAAAAAGCAAATGCATTTTTTAAGTTCCAGAAAAGTGCATGCATGGTTTTACTCTGAGATTTACAAGCATGAAATAATGTGATTCTTAGCATCATTATGTGGCCACAGTGAAACTGCATGCTGACAGATATGCTACACATCGGCCTGTGGAGTCTCGACGATGCTTGACCAATGAAAAGCTGCTGTTGGCCTTTTGAGCTGTGGTTGTAGCCAGGTTGAGCCAATACAAACACCAACTGGCTGGTGGTGGTGTTGTGAAAGAACAGATGGACCAATAGGTGATGGAACATTTATTTTTGCTTTGGCTTAGGACTTCTTTTTGGTCTGCTCCATTAGAATATCAGCTCCCCAGTATAACCAACTCCAGTTTTGACAGAGTGGAGAATATCTCTGACCAAAGAGTCTTTTCAGTAAATATTCTCTGCTGTTTCCTGACCACCTGTGGCCCCATCAAACTCTAAACAAGGCTTCTTTGTGATCGAAAGAAAGAACATAGTTACTGTTCCACTTGCTGTAAAGTTATTTAATTACTGAACTTGGAAAAATGTGGAAAGACTTGGAACCCCAGGCTATTTAATTAGTATTCTCAACTCGCTATTGGTGCTATCACGTCCCATTATTTGGGATGCTCAAAGAGGTCTACCAAGACGAACACCGGCATCGTTTGCAATTAAGGAAACAATAATGACAAAGACAGCGATAAAGCTCTCCATTACAGTCGGTGCCGGAGGAATCTGTCTCCTGATAACCTCCATTTGATTGGACACTTTAATCAAAGGACCAAATGACTGTGTTCCAATCTTATTATGCACCAGAGCAGAGGAGAACACACTATTGAATTAGCTTCAAAGTCAGCCTGGAGCCTCCGAGCCCTCGCGCGACATTCTGCCTGCATCTGCAGAGCTGCACTGCAATGCCTCTCGCTTGTTAGTGAGTAATATCTGGCGCAAAAGGGGGAAGGAGACGGACCTGCATCTGGGAAACCTTAGCTGAGATGCATTTTTCCTCCTCTATGTCTCCTCATCTTGACCGGCCCACCTCAGCAGTTGGATAACCATGTACTCTGACTGAAGTTTTGAGTACACACAACTGTAACAAAAAAAAAAAAAAGAAGAAGAAATGCATCTCCTCAGGAGCACAGATGAATCAGTTTATAAAACCTGGGTCGTTATTGCAAGCTTTTAGGTGCTGGTGTTACCATAAAAACACCTCAGGCGCCTGGAACACTCTGCAGCTGTAAACACAGAACTGATTGAAAGGTGAGGTAGAGAAAGCGCTGTGAGGACAAAAAAAAAGTTGCTGTCAAAGTTTGAAAGCTGGGCAGTAAATAAAGTTAGCTTTGATTTCAGTCCGCCCTGCCAGGAGGCTGACCTGCAAACAGTCTCGCAGATAGATTTGTGAGGTAAAAAGTTGGAAAATCAATAGCAAGTGAGTGCTAACTCAGGTGCTGCTTGGATAACATTTGTCACTCTGACGTCTCACTCTGGATGTTCTCTACATCCTAAGACGGCAAAAAAAGTTGCTTAAAAATTAATAACAGTGCAATGCCTCAATATTAAAAGCACAACACACTGACAAAGCTGTTGTTTATATTCCTGCTGGCTCTGTGCAGCCCTCTGCATGCTAACACTATCTATTTCCAGATGCCTGGATAACAGAAGACTCCTTTATTGTCACCTTATTGCTTATTTGCATAAATCACAAACGTGAGAGGCCGCATTTGATTGGCTAAGACAGGAAGGTGGGAAGCACACAAAATTGCTCAGTGGTGAGGACAGCTGGCAACTGACTAATCACGACTCACAGCGCCAGGGCAGCACAAGAGCCCACTGCAACACAATGCAGCATGTGCCTGCATCATTGCTCTGTGACCTCCGTTAAAGCTCCAAATCTGATACAGATGTATTGCTTTTGCAACCTTCTGAACGCAGCCTTATTACTTGCTCTGATGAAATATTATTTTCTTCTGCCACAGCATACAGAGGTCTCCTGGTAATTTAGCACAGATATAGCAAAGAAAATGAAAAGTAACAAACTGTTTCATAGTTTTTAAGGCGATGCATTTTAAATCATTTCATGGAATTCCAGTTTTTCCGAGTAAATAAACACACAGCGCAATCAGATTGCATATGTGTTGGCTGAGCTATGTGAACAGATAACGCCCTATAAACAAGTCATTACACTAACTGTCCCTTAATGATGTGAGAAGCTGCTTGTCTGTCTGGGCAATCTCAAGAGAAATCTAAATGCTCTAAGGGGGGCACTGCAGGACAGCCAGCCAAATAAGCTGGATGGTCACATGATCTAAATAAAAAATACTAGTAAAAAAAGACAGTTTGTCAGGAATCAAGAGCTGAGGGAGTTGAAGACGGAGCAAAACAAATCCAACGATGGCCTTAAAGGAGAAGGATCCATGTCAAGATGAGAGATGACAAGTTTGGCCGACGTTCATTCTCCCAGAAAATGCATGCAAAGTCAAGACTCCTGATCCCCTGCTTCAAGATTGCACAGGGATTCACAGCTCACAAACGAGTATAAGTCGATACAAGCTTGTAAACACGCAGCTATAAACTCAAAAGTATGCTCCTTTGTGTTTCTGTGTCTCTAAGTTAACCTGCTGCTGACCACAGAGTTCTCCGCGCCAGCTGCTGACATGCTCGTTCGCCTCTACGCAAATCCCTCACATTCCACAAATGAGTGCAGCGCTCCGCTCTGGGCCAGATGACCGGGGCTGGACTCGTCTCTGCCCTGCAGACAATCAACCCCCAGCCCCTGCCCCTCCTAATGAGGCCCTTTAATTAGTCGTTAAACATGGGGACCGGCCAGTGCTTTTTTGCCCCCGCTCTCTCTGATCAATAGCCATGACATTTCTGCTCTCAACTCCTCTAATTACATTTTGGAGAGGAGGAGAGATGGAGTTTTTATTCTGCTGCTGTTCCAATTTCGCTGCAGTGTAAATATCACGCATAAGAACAAACAACATAAAAACTCACTGACCTTAAAAATGAATAATATAATTTATAATGTAGTGCAATCCAATGTAACAGCTGTGCAATACTAGCTTTGTAAAACTTTTTAAGTTTCATTTTTTTGTGTCGTCTCAACCCTGGGTCGTGATGGCCTTGTATTGGATTGCATTGTACTTAAATGTGTTTCCAATAGTTTTTCACCCACATTTACACGCATGGGAGATGTTAGAAACACCTTCAAATACAAGGCAATTCATCACAAACATAAACAAACGTGGACGCAAATGCTGGTGAATGATGTAGGGTTAGCTATTGATTTGTTATTTGTTTGTGCTGTGACATCCATTCCTATAGAGTTCCCTGTGTGTGTACATGTGTGTGCTGATAGCGTGCAGTGGCCCCCGGCTGCTGAGCTCCCCATGTCATCAATTACACATGGAGCCACCTCCAAGATCGGTAACATCCATCCCGGCCCGAGCCCTGCCTCTCCGTATCATAGCAACCAGAACTCTGGGGGACACAGCTGAGAGGCGGGTCGGCGGCCTTGTGGTTTCAGCGTGGGTATAGGTGTAGATGATCCATCTGTGGTGTGTTGTAGCGCCGTGGACTCACACTCTCATTCATCAACGCATATACAAACACGTCCAGTTTTAAAATGAGCTTCAGTGGGACACATTAACACAAAGTTAATGATAACTCAACCCTTTCCTTATTGCTTCTGACAACGCGCACTGTGGCACAATCAACCTCCATAATGACCACATCTCTCTTTGCATTACATCACTCCTCTCTTGTGCCTCTGAAGTAATCATGTCTCCATAAAGCAAAGAGGAGTGGGATCAATTACTGGATCATCTTACAGTGGGACACACACCACACACACCACCTCTGAGTTTTATACATGGTGGTGGTAACCCACTCCTGACCTCAGCCTGACTGAATGCCTCGAGTCGCTGCCAGCACTGCAGCTACAGCACAGCTGGAATAATATGCCATGCACTGCCGATGACACAGTCATCAAAAAGAATGTGTGGAAGTGCAGCGAAGGGAAAGAAGAGTTCAATATGCGGCGATAAAAAAATTATATGTGGAGACTAAAGTGTTTATGGCCCTTTTCACTGCAGTTCAGTCGACCAGTCTGGAGATCTTTCAAAACATGAATTGGAATTGACAGAAACATTACGCCGACACGTCCGCCGACTCTTTCTCACAGTCCTTTTTCCATCCTCGTCTCCTCCACTGGTCCAGTGATTACAGAGAGGCTGAGGCACCATATGGCTGCATGCTGCTGCAGCCACCACTGGGACAAAGCAGCTGGCCAGCCTCTGCCGCCCCCCACACTGAGAAAAGCTCAGCAAGAAGTGTGTTCTAACTTTCAGCTTCCTACGTGTGGCAATTTAACATTAAACTGTTAAATTATCTAGGAGGCATTAGCATGATGAGCATAAAAAAAGAAAGACCATTAGCGATAAAAGTGGCAGATTATTACTAGCCTTCAAACTGCTTTTAAATATTCTGTGCTCCCAGTTTGGATTTTGTGAGGAAATGTGCAGAGTTACTTATGACAAAAAAAAGGGAGCTCACTTTATGCTACATGGCAAGAAAGCTGCTGGTTTGGCACAAACAACAAAAACTGCTTTCTTCTTATGTTAAACAATAAAACTCATGTGGCAGGGAGAAAGATGAGGCAAAAGTAGCAACATCATCTTTGCAAGAAAAAGCAACTGGCTTTATGGGGAATGTGGTCTGAGTTTTACGAGCGCAACAAAATACCACTGTTGTGAGATAGAGGCTACCACTCATCCAGGCAATGGCTTACACCTCTGTTTCTTTCTTTCATTTTCAGTTTTCCTTTCAGAGCAGCAAAAGACCCAGTGGACTGAGAAACATCAGGTTAGGTTAACTGGTGACTCTAAAGTGATGTGAATGTGAGTATGAATGGTTGTCATTCTGTGATAGTCTCGCAACCTGTCCAGGGGGTAGGGCTGCCCACTAGTAATCGCCCAAACGTCAAACAGGAAGGTCATTAGTCGGCAAGATTTCATTGATCCCTTAGTCGCAGACAACAAAAAACGAACAAACATGTGAAACTCTAGTCAGACAGGACTCAGGAGTCACGTTAATTTCCAGGGCTGGTACCTGCAGTTATCACACAGGCTAGTTAATAACATGTCGGGCAGGAAATCCAAAGTGTGGGATCATTTTAAGAGGGTTAAGGACGAACCCAAGGTGATATGTAAACTCATCTTCATTGGTCGATTACAAACGTGACGTATCATCCGAAACATGTCAGTAGCTACATGCCCATTAGCCACTTAGCACAATCACTACTGCTTTGCCGACAGCGTCATTAACAGGCGGCTCGCTCAGTGTGTGACGTGCACTTGTAGATAAAATATAGGTCTATATTAATGAAGGTTCATTAGTACGGTTTTGTATTTCTCTGTAATGTAGCACAGTGTTAACAATGTAACTGATACTATTCTTTCTCACACCTTCAACTCAAACCATTGTGTTGCCCCGCCTAAAATATATAACTTAATAATTAAATTAATATCGTAAACATGCAGGTGACTAATCGACTAGTGGCTCTAAATGACAATATTGGTTGACTAGGAAAATTCTTAGTCAGGGCAGCCCTACAAGGGTGTACCCGATCTCTTGTCCAATGTCAGCTGGGATAGGCTCTACCCCTCATCTCCAATTCCCTCAACCTCCCTTGCGATTACAGTTATAGATAATGAAGGAATGAATAACGTATCTCAAAGCAACCTTTGTCAGCAGGTATTTCAAGTCACCAGCTACTAACAACTAACGTTAACTAGCCCTCATCCTGTCGCTGTCAACACGGATATCTTGGTCACAATGGAGCATTATCAGGGAAACAATAGGGTGTGTGCCCTGACGTGTCAAAAGTGAGTTTTATGCATCCTTTCGTTCTGACAGAAATTCTCTGTTCATCCCAAATATGGTTTTCTAATGTCCCCACAACAGAACACCGATAGTCTGGAGCCCTGCTTTTTAGCCTATGTACAATTGCTGTTAAAAAACGGCCACTGCCATCAGTGAACGCCATCTTATTTGCCAATAGACCGATGGAAGTCAACAAGGCGCATATCGGCCAATTCCAATGTGCCAATAATAAAGCAGTGCATCCCTACTTTCCTCCTCTTATCCCCTCCCCCCATTCATATAATACAATAAAAGAGGTACAGGCTATGGGACATGATAAGTACATGCTGTACTCACTGTTCCTGTACATCTACATTTCCACATGACATATTACAGATCTATACATACACAGTGAAACGAGCTTACTGAGCAGAGGTGCAGAAAATGCATGCAACATTCACATAAGAAAAAACTCAACTATCATCCGCACCATAAATATAGGATGGTGAAGCAGAAGTTTTTCTACCTTTCAGCACTTCAACAGCCCACTCCAACAATTACATCAACTTCAGCAAAATGACTAGCAATAAAGCCCTCATAAAGAATATATTACAGTGAGGCCTTTATTTCTGAAACGTTCCCACACTGCCTTGAATCGTGTAATAACAGCAAAGTGGAAAGATTGCTCTTAGCAGAGTGGTGCTTGTCCCCGCACAATACTTAGAAAGCATCATAAGCAGCAAGTGAAAAACATCCCCTACCTGAGGCCGGCTATTAAAACTGTGATTGTTAGAGGATGACAAATGCAACTTTTAAGAGTTCTTATTCAGCTGAGACGACATTTTCATCGGGAAAGAGCCAACGGAAGGTTCTTACCTTCACACGATCTTGTCCAGAAAAGATTGTTTGTTTCAGTGCAGTGTGGGAATACAGGCGGAGATCAGGCACTTTTTCTGTCTCCTCAGCAAGTCTACTGTGACTGAACCTGTATGGGATACTTGCTGGTGGCTGGGAGTGTGTACAAGCATTCATACACAAACATATGCCAGCTCAGTGGGAAGGGCTATAGGCATGATCCTGCGACAAGAGTCAAAAATCTGAGGGGTGATTTGTGATGGGAAGTTTCCATCAGCACTTTGACACATGAAGGAGAGCTGATAACCAACAGCTGAACAAAAGACCACCAGTGCTCTTTCAGGATATCTCCTTCTTGTGTCAAAGGGTTGGGAACATGCCATTCCTTTAAAATGGAAGTGGTGGCCTGGGATCAGAGCGCACATCTGTTGTTTGTACAGCTATTTTTCCCAGAGTCCTGAGGAGTGGAAGAGAAAAAGGGGCCTTGAAAGCGCTCTCCAAGTGCCTTAACAGTAGATGTGATGGAAGATCAAAGAACAATCAGATGGGGAATTAAATACTGTGTATGTGCACTAAAACTGGCCGTGCAACGTGAAAGCAGAAACTGGCTGCATGTGTGAAAGATGACATCAGACCACCCACAATCCAACTGAGCAGGTCCAACCACATATGTAGCATTCAGTAAGTGTGTCTCTCATCATCATACACATACACACACTCGTTTTCTCTTCATCATCCTCTCTGTTTCACTCTGCCAACCTGGACCTGACTGGCCTCTTTTTACATCAAAGTTAACAAAAACGTATCTTGTTCTATTCCCCAGCGGTCGTACATGAAGCCTCGGGTCATGCCTGTCTTCCACAGAAATGAAAACACACAGTATATTAAGGCCATGAGTAAACCTTATTTAGGCTCTTATTTAGGTTAGGTGGTTGTCTGCAGCAAAACAAAACCTACTTTATTGATAGACAGTGAAAAAATCACATTTGTCAAATCAACCAGCGATGGTGATGAATGCAAAGCTATCGGCCCAGCACAAACAATCCATCACGGCCTCGGAAGAGAAAGCAGAGGAAAAGTGTGAAACGTCAGGCGGACGTGAGCGATTGAGCGCCAGCGAATAGACGACAGGAGAAGACCAACCGGAAAACTAGGGTAGATAAAAGAGAGCATGGATGGGAGGGAGAGAATGATTATGCATAAGACACAGGTAGTGTCAGATGAGACAAACACACACCAAGTCACCATCTGCCTGCCGCAGTGGTGTGTTGCTTTGTGTCCTCAGATAACCCCCCTCTCTAATTGAGCAGTGAGATAGGGGCCAGATGGAGCAGCAATTTATCAGCCCATCAGTCACACATAAAACAATGCAATACAATTTTCCTACTATCAGCGAGCCACACTAAAGAGGGACACAAGGGCTTAGTATCACGGGCTCTAAATACATACAGACATTCACTGTTACACGGCGATGCTTGGAATGAAGTGGAACACCCAGAAAATGAGGCTCTTCCAAGAAAACAGTGTTCAGCCACAAGGCGTCTTTAAATCATACAAGGTGACATTACAAAGGAAAAATATTCATTTCAAGGAACAACTTATCAAGTCAAGTCAGTTTTAATCATATAGTCCAATAACCCAAATCAAAAATTCACCTCAGGGAGCTATTGCATTTCTGTCCAGGTTCCAAATAGCAGCAAATTAATGGGTCTGTATCAAATACTAATTCGTCATTAAGCTTCCAATGTGCCATTTATTCTGCTCCTTGTGTTAGCAAGAATTGCATAATTTTAACATTTATCTAAGGAATGCAATGTCAGTGGATCAGTCAACCACTTTGGTCCAGACTGAAATATCTCATACACTAATGGATGAATGATCTCTGCAGGATAAATCCTTGTCCAAAGGAATATCTCTACAATATACGAGACGATTTGGCACACATTTTGACACTTATATTTACTAAAGCAGTGGTTTCCAACTGGTCCAGACATGGGGTCCTGATTTCTTCTTAGTCATTAGTTCTAGGTCCACTCAGTTTCATACACTCAGCATCATACTTGTGTTTGGCCATGTCGTTGAGCTAGTTTGTTGTCTCTGTCCAGTAGCTGTCCGTTAGTAACTCACTCTACAGCAGAAAATGGTACTTCAAAATAGAACCTCTGTGCTGGAAATTTACTGTACTTAAAAATAAGGGTTTTTTTTTTTTTTTTTTTTTTTTACAAACTTGCGATTTACTTGCAGTCAATTCAGAATGGGCCCTTGACCCACCAGTTGGGAACCGCCATTCTAGAAGATGAATGAATGGGCTGGGTATCGGTACTTCATACCTCGATACCTACCAAGGTATCGACCGAAATATCTCAGTAACAAGTGGTATCACCAATCAATCGATACTTGCATTCAGTCCTCTCTGTACCAAGAGCTAGACAAAAATTGAGGAGGTCAGCATGCCGAGATTTAACCAACACATTTAAAAAGAAATTAAAGTCATTAAAGTATTTCACGGAATACTTCCATTTAAGTGATGGGTATCGAATGAAGTAGAAAAAAAAGGTATCAAATTAAGTAGTCTATCGGTATTGGCAGCACTTAAAGGATACTGGTATTGGTATTGGTACTGGTATCGTAATTTTTTAAATGATACCCAGCCATAGTCCGAAGCACTTTGGTGATTTTGGTGATCAAGTGGCACCAAAAGGTCAATATTCAATACTTCAGTTTAGTACATTCTCATCAGCCTCTGTGCTTTGTGCTTTGTGTTTAGTGCGACGTAGCAAATGTTAGCATACTTACATGCTAAACTGAGATGGTGAACATGGTAAATATTATACCTGCTAAACATCAGCATGTTAGCATGGTCACTGTGGGCATGTTAGCATAACTGACATTAGCATTTAGCTCAAAGCTCCACTAAGCCTGACAGAGCCCTTATGTGGCTGAATGAGGTGAGATTATAATCTTTAATTTCCAGGATTTTAAATATGCTTTTGTCTTTTTAGTGAGCATTTCACACAGACAAAATGTTTTGGGAAAATTTCTACTATATTTGTAAAACTGGTGTCTAACTCAGCATTGAAAGCATGGATATTAACACCAAGAATTTGCCCATTCATCTTCTACTGTCGGGTCAGATGCTGGGGTTAAATGTCTTACTTAAAGGTACCACGGCTGCAATATGAAGAAGCCGAGTGCATTATTCATCCATCTTCCTGCAGCTCTGCAGCCAGTTCTGACAGTCTGACCACGAGTTTGCTTTAACAACTGCTAGCGTCCTGCCTCCTCAGGTGTGATATGAACTCCACTGAAATATAATATTTAAAAGCCTGTCTGCTGATATGAGGTGTTTCAGCTGAGCAACTCTACAAGCTCGCTAACAGAGTGGCTGTCGTATTACTGGCTGACTGTAGGCAGAACCGGGGTCTGGGTCCCGGGGGGGGGAGGAATGCAAGGCATATGGTTGTGATTAAAACAGGGGCAGCAGAGTACAGCGTTTACATTAGCATGCTGCCTAAGGGGCTGAGGAGCTTTATGAAGGGCTGTGCCAGTCACCGTGCTCAGTCTGCTACGCTCACAGTTTACAGGGGCAGAACTCAAAGTTGAGATATGAAGCAGGAGTGTGTTTTTCTACCTGTCTGCTGTGTCGAGCAAGTTTATTCCTTTGCGATGACTGACATCGTGTTCTGATGTCTCTTTAATGCTGGATCTCAGTGTGAGGAAGTGTCAGGACAGAAGAGTTGACAGGGGGACTTCATGACAAGCTGTTAACGTGCATGTGTGTGTGCTATTTTAAACAGCTTCAAACCTGTTGTTGCTGTTAACAACCGCTTTACCATATGGAAGAAATACTTTAAATTTGCTAAATTTATCTTTGTTGGGCACCATAACTTAAGACGAGGTTAGAGGGTGGGAGATGGATGAGGAGGAGGGTTTGTTTGAGTGTGTTTACACTCCTCCTTTATAGCAGTGGGAGGGAGTCATTATTACAGTCGAGCACCAGCATCTGACACAATTGAGCATGCAGTGTATCCATCACACACACACACATACACACACACACACACACAAGATCACATTCACAAACAAAGGGATTACAGCAAAAACCCTACCTCAGACACTCTCTTGTACTGTATATTATCAACCTGTGATTCTCAATTTTCACTGCGCTCTGTGTTTTTTTGTGTGATGAAGTTCTACTGAAGTTTTCTTACAACCAGCCACATTTAGTCACCTCACTACATGAGAAAGGGTGCATGAGCTTTCTGCATTCAGCGGTGTGTTTCACATGTAGACAAAGCAAGAACAGTAAGAATGATGCTGTATGGGCAAGAGCAGGAGAATCTCTTGTCGTGGTGATGCAACGCCAGGCCTCTTAAAGGGGAACTCCACCAATTTTACACATCAAGGTCTGTTTGCAGACACTGGGGAGTAGTGCTGTGTATGTGGGATAAAAAAGTTGTATAAAGCCTTTTTTAAATTTGGAGGGAGCTGCAGGTAAATTACCATCATTCGTTCATTTTCCATTACCACTCATCCTGTTAGGGGTCACGGGGGACTGGAGCCTATCCCAGCTGCCATTGGGCGAGAGGTGGGGTACACCCTGGACAGGTCACCAGACTATCACAGGGCTGACACAAAGAGACAGACAACCATTCACACTCACATTCACACCTACAGACAATTTAAAGTCACCAGTTAACCTGCATGTCTTTGGACTGTGGGAGGAAGCCGGAGTACCCGCAAAAACCCACGCTTACATAGGGAGAACATGCAAACGCCGCACAGAAGGGCGTTCGAACACCACCCCGGGTTCGAACCACCCTCTTTACCCCTCTTGCACCATGCAGTTTGAAAAATGACAAAGAAATATGGGGGTGTGAAGTGTAGCCCACTCATCATCTCTTAACCCTTTTCCCACCAAAATTAGCATGTATATGCGGGGGTTTTTAAACAGAAGAAAACCCACTCAAACTATGCCACAGACTGTTTAAAAAAATCAGAGTAGGCCTTTCTGGGGAGTTTTTTGTACTGGTGTGTCACGTTTGGTGTCACGAACGCACCCCAAAACAGGGTTAGTAAACAGTAGAAAGCAGCATGGAGGCCAGTGTCTTACAGTTATTTTTACTTAATCAGTCTTTTCTTCAGTGCCAACTAACTGGAACAATGCTTGAGAGCTGCTTGGACAGAGATGGACAGTATTTTGTGGCACTGCATCATTGTGTCGTGCTGGAAAATGGATAATAATAGCGTGTCCATCCGGGCTGTTGTGGGTTTACAATTCCCTTGTTCTTTGATGGATTTCTCCAACTGTGTCTGCCATAACTTGTAATAAATACATCCGAAAGTAAGCTCTTGTTCTTGAACTCTGAGGAGGTGACACCTGGTGTTTAAAGAAGATAATCGAGGAATTTGGGAAGATTTTTTTTTTTTTAATCCCTCGAACCCACTCTAAGCCACGTAACAGCAACAACTTTCCCAGTTCTCAATTCACTTTGTGTATTTTTCCACATAATGCAGCTTATCAAAAAGTAGGCCTGTATTAAATTCAATGAAGCCCATCCAATTTAGATGTCTGACAGCTCTGAATTAAGAAGGAACAGCCTGCGTCACAGCTTTCTTTTCATGATTTCTTATGGTGTCTTGTATAATATCCACACAGAGAGAGAGGAGCTTCAGTCTGTAACTGTTGTGGCAGAATGCTCGCACAGAATTTGGATTCCACCTCATTATCCCCAGTATGAACAAAATAGCAGTCTTCAACAAACAGCTCCAGGCACATTCTTGCACATTTGCTCGGGACAAACTTATAGCTTCAACTTTCTATGAAATTAATGGTAACCTTTTAAATGTTTTAGCTGAAGTAAAAGAAAAAACACTTGAAATTGAGCTAGAAATGCTTTATGCTTTATGCATACATGTACACCTGATCTCTCCCTGCCACTGCTCCTGTCCATTATTAGCATGCTGCCATTGAAAGGCATGGTGGTATTTGTGAGAAAAAGAACGCAATAACAACAATGACACACCTCGCGCCTAAACAGGAAATGAGAGTGATTTGTGGCTGCTGATTATTGGCACAGTCCACTTTGGGCTGATTAGACAGTGGGACTGGCGGGGCACGTCCATTCCTCCTGACATGAAATATGGAGGTAATATCTGCTGCCTTCTGTTGGAGGATCCCGACAGCTTAATGATTCAGCCAGCGATGTCAGACAAACACACACAGACACAAACACACACTCACACACCAAGACACACACATGGAATATACAGCACCCCATCCACCCCTGCATTACTGCTGTCAAATAAAAACATATTACGTTTTTTCTGAGTTCAAGTGAAGCAAATTTATTGTGGCATTTATGTCTCTGTCAAACACTGTGAATATCAATACTATTAATTTTCAAAAACACATCGTTCTCCTCCCACAGTCTGAAAACATGTCATCATTTCTTTTTTAAATAGCAAAAAATTCCATACAACCACTAACACCTTGCTGTCAAGTGCCTCAACTCTTCTCCCATTATCACCACTGCCATCATCCCCCATCCATGGCCTTGCTCTGACCTTGTTCTCATTCATGGTTCACCTGCTGTGTGTCAGAAAAACGTGACGGCATCACTTGAACAATGTCAACACAGCCACTGTTTAGTGTGGGAACGCAAAGAAAGCCAGGCACCCACAGCCCGGAGAGGAGGAGCCACACGAGGTGACACTGACCTGGGACGGAGCAACACGCCTGGGGCCAAATGCCCAGGGGGTGGTGGATCTTCATTTTCCCTCTGGGAGAAGAAGTATGAAGAATAAATGAGAGCGAGGGAGAAGTTTAAGAAGCGAGGGATTGAAACGGGAGAACAGCAGTAGCATTAGACTGGGTCTACCCACATGTGATGTAATTGGATTCCTGGCAATATGGGCTTGGGGGAAAAGGATGGAGGACAAGAGGAGGTGACTGAAACGGAGGGAGAATGAGGGAGATGAGATGAGAGGAGGAGGGGTGCAGAGCGACAGGGAAGAGGATTGATTTCGGTTTGAACGCTGGAATGAGTCTCAGGGGAGGGGAGGGAAGGGGCTTGGTTGGTGCAAAAGCCCCGGCAGTTTTCTCCTCAGCTCCTCGGGGCTCCTTCGACTCTGTAAGGCCGTGTCAAGCCAACCGCGGTCGCTGGAAGAAACTACACACACCCAGATTTTATGGCCCACAACGTATTCTCTTCTATCAGAGAGGGAGAAAAAGAGATCCCCAGAGAGAGAAAGCGAAAGAGAGTAAAATGAAGTTAGGATGGGTGTGAGCTAAAATGCTAATGAGAGCGAAATGAGGTAATTTCTTCTGGTTCTTCTGGTTCCCACGACTCAAGGCGGAGACCCTCGTAATCTGCGCTTGTCATTCTACTTTATGCAATAACCAAAAATTTACTTGCATATAAAATAAATCCAACCACAGAAGGAGAGGCTGCTATAGTGTGCCATCTCAGACTGATGAGTGCACTGCAGCATCAGAGGAGCTGGCCTGGTCTGTGCAACTGAAGCCAAGCATGAAAACACAGGCAGTAACTCACTTAGGATCTTTAGCTTCATGAGATCCTATTATTGTACTGCTGTTTGCAATCTACATGTCATATTAATGCTAACAGATGTTGTTAGTTTGCAGTTGGAACAGCTGGAGGAAGACAACTTGGCCAGGTGAACAGATCATCATCCGTTAAAGCTAGACCGATCGGTCGGGCAGGAATCTTAAGTGTTTGGCTCAAATTTCAAAACAAACACAGACCCTCTGTTTTACAAGATAATGTACGTGAGTGAATAACACGAACACATCCTACACCTCAGTCAGACCTACATTGTCCTCTGCCTGTCATTCATCCCGCTGTAAACTGACTGATGGCTCAGTGGTTGACCTAGGCTGTGGTGCTGAGCGCTCTTTCCACAGTCAGGTAGACAGAAATACCTCCCTGTACAGCTGGCGCTTAGCAGGGCAGAAACAAGTCAGAGAAACAGACCAGATGAGCAGGTACACACACACACACACACACTATAAAAACACAGATCTAGCCTCTCGTCCTGTGTCTGCTCTAATTCATTCATCTGAGCGTCAGGCAGATGGGAAATGTGTAGCAGGGTCGCTGTGTGTGTGTCTGTGTGTGTCTGTGTGTGCGCCTTCTAGCTGCCAAAGAGAGTGAGTGGAGGTTAAGCCAGGATCACGGTTTGGATGGGCGATTCCTCCGACATTTATGGCGCCACGTTTAGACGCACAGCACTGAACCTCCTAAATATAAGTTGGTTACATTTCTGCCTTACAGAGGTCCCTGACACTGTGAACTATGACCGCCTAATGGAAAGAAAAATCTACAATGATTACACCAAATTAGCCAGCATGGCTAGATCTGCAGACTTTAAATAACCCTCTTCCATTAAGAACAATGACATGTAGCCAAGGCACGAGTTAACGACAAAAACATTGCCTAGGGTTGACATTTCAGGAGCAAACAGTAGCTGAAAACAGACCCACTGCTGACTCACATCCAACAAAGACACAATCGCCTGTGGAAAACGGTATCAAAATATAAAGGCGGTCTATGTTTAGAGCGACAATACAAAGTCACTTTTATGACCTTGTTTGTGCCTTTTGGCGCACAATGATTTGGGCAACAGTAAGAGCTGTATTTAGACCACACACAAGCATGTATGCCAGGGCAGGGTTGCCAGCACACACACACACACACACACACACACACACACACACACACAGGCCGTGTGGTCAAGAGTCTGGATACTTAGAGAACAAAGCAACGCTTTTTTCCTCTGCTCTCTTTTTACAATGTGGAGCAAAGCTATGACATCATTTGTTTAAAACTGCGTACAAATATAACTACCTTCCCACAGCAACAGTTTTCCTGTGGAAAGATTAATGCTTCGTTCCCATATTTCTCTGCTGCCATTCATCTCCCTAAAGTAAACTTAGGATTCACATACATCCTGCAGGGTACATTATGTGTACATTAAGTAAGCCTTGTTATATTTATCTTTTCATAAATAATTTCAATTGTTTGCCCTCAATAAAAAAATTCCCTCCGTTTTATCGAAAATGGTTACGAACATCAATATTTTCAAGTTACTGTATAATGACAAAACTACTAAATGTCACAAACGCTACAGTATTAGCTTCAGCGATAATCACATCTCACTGCTAAAGCTCAATAAAATATTGTACATGTATAATGACTGAAATAAGTCACAATCAGACACTTTGTCATGCTAATCCTTCGGCCACCTCTCTTCTGCGTGCCGTAGATTAGTAGAAGCTGGGACTGAGGAGCAGCCAGCCTATAGCTTATCTGACAGGGCAAAGGTGCAGGGGAGCACTGATGAATCCACTTCCTAGAGATCTCTGGAGAAACTACACGTTTCTGTTCTCAACTGAGAGGACTGGAAGGAGAGTCTGATTACGCTAGAAAATCTGAATGAAGTAGTGGAAGGTTGCATTTGCTCCTCTAAAGCTCATTTGAATTTAGGGCTGCAAATAAAAATTCATTTTGTTATCATTTTATCTTCTGTTGTTTCTTTTGTTTGCTTGGTCTATCAAACATAAGAAAACAGTGAAAAATAGGGCTGGGCAATATATCAATGTTTTATCAAGGTCAGTGTTTTCCTGGTTTTAAAGGCTGCATTACAGTAAATTGATGTAATTTTCTCAACTTACCAGACTGGTCTAGCTGTTCTACTATTTATATTTACCCACTTAGTCATTATATCCACATTACTGATGATTATTGTTCAGAAATCTCATTATGTAAATATTTTGTGTTGAAGTTTTTGGTCAATATATTGTGTTATTTGATTTTCAGCCCTAGTGAAAAATACGCATTGGAATTTCTATGAGCCCAAGGCACCGTCAACAACTGTCTTGTTTTGTCTGACAAAAGTCTAAAAGCCCAAATATTGATTTATTATAATGTAAGACAAATTCTCACGTTTGAGAATATGGGACTAATAAATGTTTGGCATTTTTGCTTAAAAAAATACTTAAACGATAAATTGATTATTAAAATAGTTACAGATGAATGCTTGATCAATGAAATGACTAATCGTTCCAGCATTGTTTGGATTAATAACAAGGTAGAGGGATGGAAAAACTCTATTTCACCAAAAAATCTGAATGCTTGGTTTGATTGTTTAATTATTAACAAATGTTTAGACAAGACCGTTTGAACTCCAGGATATGATAACTATGTTACTGTACTGTGACCCTGCCAGTGAATGGATTCTGTATTTCATATCCATGTTTAACAAAATAACACGTGTCCGGCACACCACCGAGTGGCTCAACTCCAACCAGATGTGGACAACAATGCTGTTGTACCTCTACGTCTGTGCAGAGAGACAGCAGGAATGTGGTCTGTCCGTACTCAGACAGCTAAACAAAGTTATCTGCCTGCAACATCATGAGACTAAAAGCTTCTCCTCTCCCCACCACTGTTTATCTACCGCTTTCCAAGTCTGTGTGTGTGTGTGTGTGTGTGTGTGTGTGTGTGTGTGTGTGTGTGTGTCTGGGAAGATTTTATTTAGTAATCAGCCAAGCCCCTGGAGATGACCGGCGCCTTGGGATTTAGGACCCCGTTGCCATGACAACCAAAAGGTCACCTGACACCAATCACCTCGGACATGATGTTTACACTCTCGAGATGAACAGAGGGGATAAGGGTGAAGGGATAGAGAGCGCTCAAGTGTGGCATTTAACCAGGGTAAAGACACATCGGCGCGATCCGCAGAGGGACAATCAATCTCTTTTAAGTGCCAGCTACAGTGAGGATGCACGTCTGACACTTTAAACTGGCCGAGACAATTCAAATATTGCGTCCGGAGAGGCTTCAGTGGCTCTGGGGAATTTGCATTTGAGTTGCGCGGGGAGAATTTGCATTTACCAGTGAGGAAACAAGGGCCCAGTAAACAAACAGAGACGTTCGTGGGCGTGGTCAAACTTCAGGAAGCACAGCAGCTTCTGATCTCTTATCTTTATTCCGCTCTCATGATCCATTCTGCTACCAAGCGCCGCCCAACACTGACAGGTGCAGCGGAGGTATGCTGTAGTTTCACCCCGACCTGTCCAACTGGATCGGCAAGTGTTGACACACACATACACACACACGTAAGAAGAGATGACATAACTGCTTTCCCAACTGATTAGTCACTTTCTGATCATTAACATGACCAACAACTGATTCAGAAAATTGCATCCCTATCAATGAATATACCTTTGCGTCACACACGTCCACACCTACCAATTAAGACGTGCTACTTCACCCTACAGCGTCTGTCTGCTCCTGTGGCTGTCACCATGCAGGCAACTCAACTCCAACCATTCACTCATTCATTTTTCCATATGTCACCTTCTGTTATAAACAACTCATAGAGTGCCTGACACTGGCATGTTCTTGTGCTGTCAACTGACAACAAACCAGAGACATGACGATAGACAGCCGAACTGCCCCAACTGGCTGTATTGGATTCCAACCATTCCAACCAAAAGGACAATGAACTGACTGGGGCCGCGCAGAGCTAATAAACACAGACTCACTGGCAGCATGGGTGGGGTCTTTTCACTGCAGGTTACTGTTTGTCTTACATCCTCTGGAAGACTAAATGGAAAATGCGGGAGCTCAGATTCTTCTAGAAAAAAAAAAACATTTCAGGAATGTAGAAACTGTGTTGACACTCAAGGAATATTGATAGTGTAACATGAAAAAAGTTCATATAGGTTCTTATTATTCATGGTCTAACTTTGATTTTGAGGGCAGTCTTGATCTACATTTTTAAACAACAGTTCCAATAATGTGAAGGGCTTTGATGGATGTAAACAGGAAATACTATCTTGCCCTGGAGTTAGTTTGGTGTTGACTGCAACTTGAGACATTTTTTGCCTATATTTGTTTACATTTTGGCAAAGTGGGACCATTAAAAGTATGCCAAATGAGCTCTTAGCAGCTCCTGTTTGACATGTACCCATGCATGTACAGACAGTTATCTCTGGATTACTTTGATACTGAAGAAAACATAAAAACATGATGATTCCCAGGCAAGTTCTGTAGTGATAATGACTGTTGTTTTTATGATTTCTAAGTAGATTTATGGACTTTAATATGTAGACATCTGAGATAATGATATCCTACAAAGGCGAACTCACACTAAATTTAAAAATATGTGTGTCATGTCAGTGTGTTCAGATTTAACAGAGTTGTAATGTCAAGGAGCACGGATTTTGAAACATAGATGCCTCATGTCTCTCTTTGTCTCCGCAAAAATGCCAAAGTATCTGCAAATGTCAGACGCCGAATGCAAAGCAATGCAACTTCATGTACAGCTGTTGGTTTGTAATGGCACTCTGCACTTGTTTTTGGGTTGTTTTTTCCATGTATGTGAAACAAATTAAATAAGAAATAAGAAATTGCCCAGGCCAATATCTTGGCTGATATTAGTTTACTGCAGTCATATCTCTATCAGTGTATATGTCAGCTGATAAGTAAGAAGAAACTGCAGTAGAGAAATGCTACCACGCATGGAGAGACGACTTAAGCTAGACGGATAAACTGCCCAGGCCGACATATCAGCTGATATCAGCTTATTGCAGATGCTATTGGTGTGTGTTTGCCAATAAGTAACTGAAAATATCACTGCAGAAATGACAAACAAAGTTTAAGGAAATTAAGAAACAGCTTCACCAAACACATGTTCGACAAATACATAAATAAATCTAAAGGATAATATCAAGATTGTTGGTTTATGTTATGTGTCCGATTTTAAAAAAGATACCACAAGGTGCCCACTACCTCACATGGTAGAGCAGGCACCCCATGTACAAAGGCCATGTCCTTACCGCAGCAGCCACGTTTCGATTCAAACCCTGGCCCTTTGCTGCATGTCATCCCTTCTCACACTAAGGCTTTCCTATCTAATAAAGGCAAGATGCCAAAAAGATTTTTAAAACTCCTAAATATCAGTATCAGTAACAGCCTCAAAATCCTGCATTAGTCGACTATAAAGCAGAGTGTGTTGATGCAAGATACATTTCAGGGGACTAACAATAAGTTCAGTCTTTTTAACACTGACAATTTCACAGTGGCCATGCAGGGAGAAACACTCACTCTTGATATTCAGTGGTTTAGGGTAACTGTGCCTTTAAGTGTTCTGAGGACATGAGTCAGATAGACCAATGAGACTCATTGTGGTTTAATGACTTGAACATGAATAATAAACCAAACAAGTCTACGACTCACATCATTTTATTATCATTAAACAGACTAACAGATGGCAGGAGTCGGATTTCAGATGATGACCCTGTGATTAGCAGTCACCAGTTGACAAGTTTTATCAACACAAATCTGATTGGCTCGTTCATATTTGAACACTGAGGATGAAACACACCTCCTGCAAAACGTTTCAATACACCAAGACCTGTTAGACTACTCAGCATGTTCTCAATTTCCCCACAGTGTCACAACCATGTCCCAGACTCTGCTCTCCAAAGCAGGAAATGTCCAGCGTACCTCTGCACCTCACCCAGAACAAAGAGCGTGGTGGACAGAGCCAACACAATGGACTGAGGAAGTGACACACAGGAATTAGAGTGGGAGCAGCCGAGAGTCAGAGATAGTGAGAATGAATCTAAAGGAAAGCTGAACAACAACAAAAAACCCCCTTCAGAGAGGAGACAAGAACTCGACAGCGGAGCTCAGTAACATATGACAATGCTGAAAATTACTCCTCTTATCACAGTCATTCCCTCTCCAGTTTTCCAGCTGCTTTCTGTGATAACATTGTTTAAAAAGTGTGTGGTGCTTTCAGTGGCCCTTGAGACTCTTGGGACCAACAACAACTCAACACTTGTAATAAACTCCCCTCTCACAACAACAGTATCTCCAGCTGTGAGGAGACAACTGAAAGCAGGCCCGTCATGTGCACGGCTAAAAAAAAAAACCCGCAGTCAGTGTGACAGAAAGAGTGTACTACTTGTCCACTGTGACTCAGCAAGCAACTAGGCCACAATCCAGTTCCAGCTGTCCCCTTATCAGCCCATTTACATCAAGAAGAATAGAAATCAACCGCCCCTGAAAAGAAACAGTGTGTCTGCGAGCGCTCGGGTCCTAAGAGCCCCACAGGGAAATTAGATTTCTTGTCTAATTTATGAGCTCTGGAGCCCAGTAGAGCTTGAGGTCATGAAGGGACGTCCGCGTTCGACAGCAATCTTCTGCCTATTTGCGCCAATGAGTTTTTAAGAAAATAGGTGATTCTCAATGTGTTAAACAGATTGGTGCAATACATCACCGGCACAGGAACTGTCATTTCATGGCAAGGTGCATCGAGCGGGAACATCAAAGAGAGAGAAGGAGCAGGGGGAGAGGAGGTCTGAGAGAGAGGGAGAGATCATATAAAAAGGCGTGCTGATGTTGCACATTCCTTTTACAATGATGCAGTTGGCTGGGCCAGGGAGATTCAATTCACAAGCAGGGAGAAAGATGCATTCTGTTCGGCCATCAGCGTGCCCCTCACTCGCCGCACACATTGGGATTTGATGGGCTTTCTGCAGTCACAGTTGTATAAACTATCCCAATCTTATCTGTCGCACTCACAAATGATGTCAGGTAGGCACGTATAGGGCTGAAAAAGTAAGAGTGTGTGCTGAGGATATGGATTCATCAGAGGTGGAACATTTCAGACAAGCTGATAACAGACCAGGTGAGAATTCTTAACTTTTTTTAACGTTTCCTATGGAAATAAATGACATTAACTCTGAATCGCATTTAAGTGATTGTGCTAAACTTCCCCAAGGTCTTTGGAACATTGTGTCTTCCCATAAATCCAGCAGAGAGAAGAGTTTTGGGCAAGGTGCAGCAGCATTTGCTTGACTACAAGCCATACCGGGGCCTATAAAATAACTGTCGGTGACACACAGCAGACACCTGAGAGACTAAAATACTAATCTTGGCCAGCTCCAGCTATGTAAACAGAGCATTCCTGAACAGTGCAGAGTGCAGAGAAGAAGCAGGAGTGTGTGCATGTGTGTGTGTGTGTGTGTGTGTGTGTGTGTGTGTGTGTGTGTGTGTGTGTGTCCCTGCATGCAAACTTAGAGGGAAAAAATTGCAAGCAATAAGCTTACACGTTTATCCAAAGGGCATGGATTATGGATTTAACTTTACATGCAAGTGTATGTCTGCCCATGTGTGTGTGTGTGTGTGTGTACATCTAAAGCTGCAATGATAGCAGTGTGGCATTACCAAGTGACAAATGGAATTCAGACCCAGCCCACACAATCCTGCTCATTTGACCCAACACACAGCTAAAAAAATCACATGATGCCCACATGAAAGTCTTGTAAATAGCATCAACAGTATGCTATGTGTGGTAAACCTCAGCTTGTCAAAGCCTCCATCAAGGCCGATGACAGACAGTCGACGTGCTGCTGAGCGGTCATTAGATAAACTGAAAATACAGGCGTGATGACAAAGCCTGCAGAGTCTGTGTCAACTCATAATCCTGCTGTATGGCACTATTTCCATATGGGTATCAGATTAGGCTCGTCACGGTGAGCTCAACTAGCGGTGACACTTGGTCCACAAGCCCACACCAGTGCACCTTTGCCTTGAACATGCAAGAACACTGTGGAGTGGGAGATGTGATTTCAGATAGATTAGGGTGCTGGTTTGGCTACCAAAAACACACACAACTGCTCCAGTCTGATAGTACAGCCTGTCTAAATAGTCAAGTCTAAGTTCTTCTGAGGCCTGTGTGTTACTTTAATTACAACTACAAAGTCAAGAGTGGCTGGGGTTGGAATTTGTTTACCACATTTATGTGAGAAATGGGTGTTTCTGCTTAAAAAAAATTAAATCTTGAGAATAAAGCCAAGCTTGTCTGTCTCATAACATTTGTTCACTGGAGCACAGAGAAGCAATTTAAATTAGCTACGCCACTATTCTATGGTGTCGAGTCTATATAAGATCAGAGAAGGAAAGAAACTAGACTGGTTACATAAAAAAATATCCTATCCAACAAAACTGTAACCACCTAAAGGAATACTTAGTGAAGCCACAACAGATTAGAAATGAGTCAGTGAGTGCAACACAGTCAAGGCCCAATTAAAGGTGTACTTCACTCTCCAAATGAAAATGTGTATATCAATTACTCACACCATGTTATGTTTAATTTGTGAAGAAAACATTTTTCTCAGATGCCTACAGTGGCAAAGTGTCTCCAAACATAGAAAATCCTTGATGAATTGAAGTCATAGGGGGCCAAGTTAACAACAGAAATCCTATATCAAAAAGTTCATATTTTGCAGTATAATCCAAGTCTCATTTATCCAGTCTTATGCTCAGTACTTCCCAAACAGACAGCCATCTGCAACAAGGAACTGAACTGAAAGTTAATCTCATTTATGTCCTTTTCAAAGCCAGACTCAATTGACAAAAACAGTAATTTTATCTCGCTGAACTCAAGAGCTGCTGGTCTACTACTGCCTCCATCGATAGTTTCTGTTATTGTGTGTCTTTGTTGAACCCAAACTAACCCTTTAAAATATCAAAGTCACATAATACCACAAACTAACTAATTGAGGAAGCGGTAGACCAGCAGCTCCCATGTTGGGGAGGTAAAATATCTGTTTTTGTCAATGGGGTCTTTTAAGAGACAGAAATAGGTTTCACTTTCACAAAGGGCTGTCTGTTTGGGAAGTACTGGATAAATGAGACTGGGATGATACTGCACAAGTTGTGTGAGAGTTTGTAAACTGATGTTTTGAACATAGACCCCTATGACTTACATTCATCAAGAATTTTCTTTCGTTTTTTGAGTATTTGCTCACCAGAGGCATGCGAGAAAAATAAATTTTTCCTCACAAATTCAAAGTAACACATGGTGAGTAATTGATTTACAAATTATTATTTTGTGGGTGAAGTGCTCCTTTAATCTTGTCTACTGGCAGCAGATTCTAAAGTGGTTAAGTCTGGCGTCCCATACCTTTGGCTGGTATGTCACATGTGTAATATGAGTTCTTGAATTATGAATGCAAATGGACTTCTTTCTTGTAAGTTCAGCTTTCATCAGAAGACTGCACTAATTCTACTTTATAGTAAATACTGTTGGAGGGAGTTTGAATCTAAAGTGGATTTAACTTAATGTCAAATTCATTGAGGATGGAGACGTGAGGGGCCGGTGGCAAAATAAGAGAGTCATGGTGGTGGTGTACAATATCTTCTTCTTAAAGGAGGAGGATTATCATAATCATGTGAAAATGAGTAGTCAGTGTGTGAAAATTTACATATAGAGAAAACTGCTGTAATACTAGCTTAAACTTTTAAGATCACAGCTATCACCGGGCACATTTACCAGCTCTGATTAGAAGGAAAAACGGGCAATGGCTGCACTGCTGCCAGGCTGACTGACAGAGAGAACCTTGAGTCAGTATTATTACAGTATACAGTATTATTTACATTAAATTTCTCTCTTGTTTTTAATGTCTGTGAATGTTTGTGTTCAGGCTGGATATGTGGAACCCAGTCTGAACTTATAGGGACCCTGTAAAGTTAGAGAACAGACAGAGGGGGTGGTCAGCTGCTGACACTGACATATAGAGGGGTAGTGGAGTTGTCACATAAACAGCCATCACTTCAGGAGACCCGACATTAACATCTGTGACTGATGCCAACAGTGAAGAGAGGAGGTGGACACCAGTGACCTCTTAATTAAGACTCAATCCTTTCCCTGTCTTTGCTAATTAGTCTCTGCTTGTCTAATTAAGATTCTATCGGAAAAGCTGTCACATTTTCCTCACTGTACTGGTTTAATGGAGCTTGTGCTGCAAATGATGAGTGCTACTGCTTGTGAACAATGAGGACAAAGTTTCTCTCTTGTTGAACACATACAGTATATGTGCTGACCTTTAAGCGTTCATGTGCATACTGACCTTTATGTTACACTATCAGACGCACAAACGCACACAGTGGGACGGCGTGATTTTGTGCTGCCATGGTGCTACTAAATAATCAAAGCTGCAAAGCCGTCCCAGAGCTGAACTGTGCTTTTTAAGGCGGTTTGCAACCGCTTAGAGTAGAAAATTTGCTAATTATTTGTCTCAGTTCGACTTCCAAGAACATTTAATTGTGTTTAATCCCAGTTACTATGACCAAACAATCACATTTGGCCCACATTATCCATTTCAGTCATTATGGAGGCGTAGGTTTGCCTGCATTCTTACTGTTTTGCCCTAAAAAGCTCTTCCAAAAGTCAATTTAACTTACAAATTACAGCCTGTTTTAATTTTTGGAGACAAGATGCCGAGATCTGAACCAATTCTGCTTTCACCGAACCCTAAATTTTCTCAGAAAGGTCAGCAGCAATATTTAACTGAAACCATGTGGATTACAAAAACTGACATTACTGTAGCCTAAAATAATAAACCCTGCCTTGACAATGCTAAATATGCAACATGAACATTAAGTTATACAAAGAACTATTCTTCTCCCACTTTGGCCTCCAGCTCACCTCTTTTGTTCTCCTCTGGCACAATGAGTATACACTACTCCTCCTTCTTATTTCAGCACAATCTGTTAAAACCTGACTTAAAAAAGTCACGTTCTGCATTTTCTATTGACCAAAGAATCTGTTGTGTGGGGTCTGCAGCATGTATGGAATCGTTTAGTGTGTGCACCGCTAAGTTGAAGAGCCATGAAACTACTGGAAACAACAGACTTTAATGTGAGTGGTACAGGGATCTGTGGTGATGGAGTCATGCGGTGAGTGCCCGGCCTTAGGGTACGCACAAGCGCAGCTGATGCATCACGCAGAGCCACGCAGTCCGACACGGGGGATATCAGACCGTCGCGATAGCCGTTAAGACACAGTGTCACTTGGCCCCTAGCTGCTAAGCACTCTGAGGCCACCTGCGAAGCTGATGACACAACCATATCTCCCCTGTCATCATAAGAGATTACCGAAGCCATTTGGTGTCCTGAAGGCTTCCAGCTAACCGCAGCACACACATGCTTTCTCAATCAAGGATGCCTCAGTGCTGGTCACCGTCGCACAGGCTGATATTTCCAGATGGAGGAACTGCAGGCACCTTTTTAACAGTCGTTTATGTAAAAACTGTGCATACACAAGGAGATCACATTCACAAATACGTTTTAGATTTCATAAACATTGCTTGCCAGGTCATTTTTGTGACAGCACAGCGGCTTCCTAAATTAATAGCAATTCACTGATGTTTTCTCAGGAGGAGTAAAGGAATAGTTCAACATTTTGGAAAATGAACATATTCACTTTCATATAACAATTTACCATTTAATGAGAGATTATATGCTGGACTAAGGGGCCGTACACATGCAGCATTATTTGCGCCCTCAAATTCATTGTCTTCAATGTAGATGCGCCAGAACACTGTTGCCGAGTTCAACTTTTGGAACACAGCAGTGCGCACCACATGTCATGTGACAAGGAACAACCAATCACAACAGACACGTCGCATGGATGATAGGCCTACACACTTATAAAAAGCACCAGGAAGAAGATCAGCTCTGCACTCAGGATTTCAGGTAAATAGGCTTTGATATGGTGCTTGTTAAGGTTGCTGGCTCAAAAAAAAAAGGCACAAAGTAGTGCCCGACCTAGCGTTTTCCAGGTGGTTACAGACGCGGCATGTGTACGGCCCCTATTTATTGGCTTTAAGCAGTCACTACCTGTCCTACTGGTTGCCAGGCAACTGCTCTGGGGCCAACAGTCTGTGTAAAATGGCAAATTGTTGTTTTTATGCTTTAGTTTTCATACAGAATGAGATATATTGTGTTAATAAGGGAGCTTTACCTGTGCCGGTATAGTAGACAGATTTTGTTACCTTTGGACAGAGCTCGTTGTTTCACTGTTTTTATGCTATGCTAAGCTAAGCTAACTAGCTGCTAACCCCAGCTGCATTTATCGTACAGACATGAGCTCAGAATCTATCTTTGCATCAAACTCTTCCTGATTACGTGTGCATCAATTACTAAAACACGTCAAGGAAGAACACCACCGCTGCTGGTTCACCAAGAGATACTTCATAACACAAGTCAGTGGTCATTCCCTTCACCACAAACCTTAACACATGTTACCAATATGTCTTCCTTACTTCAACTCGTTCTCAGCTAATTCTTTTTACCCATAATCCAGCACACTCTCCCTTCACCGTGACTGCCACCCACGTAAAGCCGTCTTCAATGCTTTGCTGCACACACCATCATCCATAACTGCTGTGAAGTGACCTGTTGGAACCATTCTTTTCATTAGGACTTAAGCAGGAAAAGGACAGGGTGGGGGACTCCGTCAGAGTGGGCTGTAGTCACAATTCCCATACTCGGTCGACAATGAGTGCGGAGAGAATAGATGAAGACTTGAGAAGGGAGAGAGATAAAGAGAGCAGACGAGATGAATAGAGCGAGGAAAGATGAGGAGGAGGAGGAGGAATAAGGCAGTGTGGTTCAACGAGGCATTGTTGTGTGCCGCATAACTGCCATTGCAAGGAGACCCCGGGAGTTTGGGGCCTGTGTGTGTGTGTGTGTGTATGTGTGTGTGCGCGCTCACTGTCGCGGACAAACAGACAGACTCGTGTCTAAATCCTCTTAATCAGGGCTAGACTATTCTACTAAACCTGTAGATACTCCCTTGTTTTGTCTGCGTGTGCACATGAATGTGCGTGAGTAAGCCTCCCAAAGACTTTACATTAATGGGATTTGTGTAAACAGACCCCAAAGGCCTCAACCAGAACGTAATTAAAGGTAAAGAAAAGAAGGACGCAGACTGGGGAAGAAAGGCCTTAATATCTCGAGGAGCCTGAGAGATAAAGTATAGATTTTTGCGGGTGCAACCACGACTAGAAAGATAACAAGCTGACGATTAGCTTTAACGACACCACATTAACTCCATGTAAGCTTCCATGTGTCTTTCTACTATCTTGTGTCTATTATTCTGCAACATGAGTTAAAAATGCACATGCACTTAAGTCTTAGTGCAGAAGTCCCTGCTGAATTAAAAAATAAAAAACCCTCAACTTTTCAAGAGACTGGCAGCATTTCTTTCCGGCACATCCACTTCGGTCTAGTCTCGGCCATATTAATGATGCCCACAGCCAGTACCAATCCCATCACTTTGCTTCTTCGTCTGCCCGCTGCAGGCACAACCACATCTCATCTGAGTTTAACTGCAGCAGAGCTGACAGAAAGACTTGGCCATGTTGGCCTGTCTGGCATGCAAACACGCACAAATACATGCACACACACACATACCACAACAATCTGCAGGCATATGATCCCATTCTTGACTTAACGCATGACACAGAACAGAGCTGCCTATGCTCAAACACTGTAAAGACTGTGTGCACAGTGAGGGCTGGCAGAGAGGCTGTGAAGCGTCAGTGCACTTCTGAAGTGGTTGGTGTCTCGGTACAATATTTCACCTCTCAGCTACTGACTACCACATATACTGTTAAAAGGGGGGCAGCCGTGGTTCTGACTGAACAACAGGCTTTAAACCTGAGACAGTTTTGGTGCTGTACAGATTGAGCAGCAACTTAACACGCCCACCTTACAAATTCAAAAAATGCATTCGAAGACAGACAAAGACATTGGTTCAGAGCCGTTTGAACTGCCATCTTAGCTTAGCAAGGCAGTGACTTAGCTTAGTGACAATCACAGGATAGTAGCCTGGTAAGACCATCCTGATGACGGGCTGGTCCAGGGCAGTGGTTTTCAAAATTTGCCAAAGGGTAAGCAAAAATCTCGAGGCACATCTGTATTTAAATCAGTGCACAATCACTTCTAAAACATGTGTTATCACTCTTATCATGACATAAGACAATAAAAATAAGGAATAATAAGACACCCTCGAGAAAAAAACAAAAACAAAGGAGATATAACTTCTGTTCTAATGACCAGTGGGGCAGGGTTGACGGTGCGATTAAGTAACCACATGTAATTTACTAACTCAAAAAGCTGGATTTATTGTTGCTTCTTAAAGGACCTGTATGCGACATTCAGAACATCAATACAGCAGCAAACGGCCATTTGCTATGTAAAGATAGTGAAGAGATGCTGTCCTGAGCAGAGAATGAGGTCATACTACCTGTGTGTGTGTGTGTTACAACTGAGCTTCTCTGTCCAATGTTGTGGTAGCCAGTCCAGCTGGGCGTGCATGTTAGGGCATGTGAGTCCCTGTGTTGTATCCCACTGGCTAGCTAATCCCCACCGCTCTGCACTGGTTATATCGGGATGGCTGGGGTGCGAAAGCATAGCACCCGCCCTCTGGTTTCACCCCAGGTAACAATGGTAGCTCTGTCAGCACTGTTGCCCTTGTTAGCACCTTTAGCTGCTGGCCACCAGCTCAGCCACCTCCATGTTGATAACTGTGTGCAGACAGTCTGAATCAGATTCTCAATCATAGATATGCTCTGAATGCTGCATACTGGTCTTTTAAGCAGCTGAAACAACGTGCATATTTTCAGGATCTTAATGCTAAGTCTTCGATTAAGACGCTCACCTGCTCCAAGATTGAAGGTTAATGTTGCTAACACCGAGCATCATCGTACCTCCCAGCTGGGGGATTATGCTAACCAAGCGCTCAGACTGACAGTGTGGGAATACGTGAACGCCTTTTGAGTAGATTTGTCAACTCATTCTACACTTTGGCTAGGTTAACAGATACCTAAGGTACTGAACCAAAGCTGACTGATATTGAGCTTAGGGATTTAATTTCCCTCCCTGTGTGTTCTGACACTCAGAAGGAGCTCAGCTTTTCATGGTTAGGGTTATAGCTATAAAACAAATAGCAGCCTCTTTAGACATCTTTGCAGAGGCTTCGATTTCCAGTTAGTAAAGGTCATTCACAAAAACAGCAATTCATAATGTCATGTACTCAACTAGTGTCCAAAGATCTAACAAACAGTTTCTCTTTGTTCTAATCAGGACTCTCTTCAGGAACTTTCATCGACCGTGTCTAAATCTTAACACAATTCTCAGAAATACACACTCCTCTGCTGTGCATGTACACAATTTGAGGACACTGGATAAGAGCAGTCTTCAAAGGGAAGGGAAGGGAACTGCCTCTCTGCCTTCCCCCGCCCTACCAAACTCACTATCGTAAATTAGTTGGCCTTTCTCTTCCTCTGACAGAGTGTGTAACTGCAAGTGCCAAGTGTGACCAATTCCCATTCACACTCAATGCAACAACCCTCACTTGAGCTAATTAGGAAAAGAAAGACCATTCTTCAGCAAACAAGAGAAAAGGCTGCGCACATGTGCATATGTACCTCTTTAGTGGGATTACAAAAAGCGCTGCATTAGTGAGGCAGCATTTCATGGTCTATTTAGTTGGTAACTGAGTGTCCCTTCACTGTATTTAAGTGTACAGCTTAAGCTGAGCACCGACACACATAAACACAAATTCAGCTCAAAGTAGGCAAGATGCTTATACTGTACACATGTGACTTCTCCCTTTTGCTCACTCTCCTACACACACGCACACACACACTCGCATAGACATAAACACACACCCTTAAAATTGAAGCCAGAGATCTTTCCTAAAGCCTGCTATGAGGGAGGAAGTGAAGTCGTTCCACCGCTGTCAGAAAATACAAAGGTGGAAGAACGGTTGGGGCGAGGAGGGGTGTCCAACTTCCTGCTGAGAGAAAGGAAATAAACACTTCCATATGCAATGCCTGCCAGAAACACTCACACATACACACAGGACGCTCCGAGTTAATGCAGTAACACCGCGTTGTAAATTTGAGCAGCCCTGGTTAGCAACTCGCACCAGCATTATGAAAGGGAGAATATTTTCTGCTTCCATAAATTTATAGCTGGTGAAGCCCTCGTTCATTACACCAGCTCTGTAATATAATGCAGCTTGGGAAGAAATACACTCTTCCGAAGCTTGTAGTTCCTCAGTTCCAGATTGGTGTGGGAGGGCGACGGTTAGTTTTACGTGAAGGGGATTCAAATTTCTAGGGCATGTGTGTGAGAGCGTGGTCACATGCAGCAAATCCTGCAGGGCGACCCACACACACAGCATGCCTCCTGCCTGGGGAAACCCGTGAACTCTGGGCCACTGTGCCATTTTTCATGTCCACAAAGCGCACACGCATTCACACACACACATGTGTGATACAATGCTTTTGAAGAGCTTTGTGTGCTACAGTCCTTGATGGTACCAACATACACACACTCCTAAACCTTAAACTTAATTACAGCTCTAATCTTGAACACACTAACCCGACATCAAAGAGCGAGCTGTGGTGAAGGCCGACTGTTGCGTCGACCAAAAAGCTGCACTTAAACACAGTACACAAACTACAACCAATGGCCAACTAGCATGCAAGTTCTGCGCCTGCGTGAGAGGATATAACTCTCCAGGCCAGCAGGTGGCAGTTTCTGTATTCGCTAGTCAAAAAGGGAAACTGGAAGAACTTGCACTGCAGATATACAAACCGTTGTAAGGATACATGGAACAAAGCAGCGTTTGGCAACCATTTTAACACCAATTGGTCATTCCGGTGATTCCTGTTGTCTTGCTACAGTACGCTAGCTTGGACTTCCACCAGTGTTCACCAAAAAGCACCTGCCTGTTACCGCAGCTGTGGAGCGTCGCGGCAGCAGCTGCTTTTAAAACGCTTTGCATTTAGGGGGAACACTCTTGCAGGTGTGCAGTTGTCAGGGAGGTTACTGCACTGCGGTGCAAAAGCAGCTTTAGATCATAATAGCCGCCATCTTTCTGTCTGCGTGAAAAATAAGCACAAGAGCACACACACATACACACTATCATAGACGTTCCCCTGATTATTAACACACCCGACATGTGTACTAACACCAGAGAGAGCATGACACTAATCTGCTCTCAATCTGAAACCTCTCTGTTGTGATAGTGTGTTTGTACAAGCGTGTGTTTGTGCACCACTGTGTGTGTTATCCATAGTGTTACACACTGATGGTTTTGCATATGTGGACCACTGGAGCTGCATTAGGCTATTAAAAGGGTGAGGAATGAGAGTGCATGTCTGTGTTTGTATGTAATAGTCCATAATTACATAATCCAGTTATTTTCCCACAGCTTCTGCCCGATCAATACACAGTGAAGTGGACTCCTCGTGGCTCGGGCTCAGCAGCACTGCACAGGGTGTGTGTGAACTCTGCAGTGAATTGTGTGTGTCCTGTACTTTTTCACTGATACCCAAGGTAAACAATACAATCTCTGCAGCATAACTGGTTACTGCCTTTTATCAGCTCAGACTGGAAGTGCCACTGTGCGTGTGTGTATGTGTGCACGCACCAGTGTGTGCTAACCGGGCTGAATAGAGTGCTGAAGGTCCCAATCTGACACTTTTCAACACGTCTCTTTATACGGTTGGCAGTCGACAGCAGCGAATGCTTTGTAAAGATCAGAGAGCCAAGACGCTGCAGCAGCACCTCTCCACACATCCCACTTGATTAAAGTGAGAAAATGGCACAAGCTCCGGGTAAAATTGGGTCACTTAGATTTTACAGATGGCCCTTGTTGCCAAGCATATTTTCCCAATTAAGGCTGATTAGGGAGGGGAAATTCCCAGACAGCGTGAATTATTAAAAACTTGAAATGGAATCTGGTCATGTGACGTTGTATGGCGGTGACACCCGACATCCCCAGATGGGTCCTGGAAAAAAGGGGGGAAACTGAGAGCCCTGAGACTTCTGATTGGTTCAAAGTGAGAAAAGAGTTTCCTCCTTTTGTCTGAAGTCACTACAAACTGCAAAAAGGGACGGGGGATGCATAATCAAAACTGGCAGTGTCACAAGACCCGAATTCACACTTGTGATTCCCTCAAAGTATTAACATGAGCGCTGATTAACATGACCAGATAGTTTCCGTTTACAAGCTCCACAAAAAGACAGAGACAGGAAACTTTTGAAAAAGATGTCCAACACTCGGCACTGTGATTAGTTCACTGCTTTTTTCTCCTGCAGCAAGACTTTTATCAGAACACACTGCAGTTACTGAATGGGAGAAGGTGAGCTACCAGCAGCACCTGGCACAGTTACGAATCACCAGGAAGCTACTAAACAATACCTGCACTTTCATACTGATTTAAAGCCTCTACATGATTTAACCGCTCAGGTGCTTTCACTTATTTTGCCAAATTAGACTTCCTCTCAGGACTGTGTGGAAGTTTACAGATTAAAATAACTGACATCTTCCTACCTGTCCTGTTAGTTTTGTGGCATTAGTCAAAGCAGGACAGCACACACCTTCATTATTACTAAGGCCTTTCTCACAGAGGTCATTTAAACCTGTGACAGGAAGGAAAGCACAGGTGTAAACAGCACCATTAATGACGGGGATGCTATTTTGCCTGCTGGCTCACTGTCACGCATCACTGGGACAACTGAATAAAACAGAGCCATTGTTAATGTTATTAGGAACACCTGTGCTATTCCTACCATGACATGTCCTTATGGCCTACTGTATAAACAGCGTAGCTCCGCCCATCTTTGACCTAATGCAGCCTTCAAATGGGGTCATAATTATCGAGTTCACAAAAAGAGTCCATGTGAAATTTTCTAAAATTTTTGGTTAATATATTTAGGGCTGCAACTAACGATTATTTTCATTGTCGATTTAGCTGTCGATTATTTCTTCGATTAGTCGACTAATCATTTTATCGAAAAATGTGTTAAAATGTTGAAAAATGTCAGTCTGTCTCTCCCAAACCTCAAAATTATGTCATCTAATGTCTTGTTTCGTACTCACACCAAAGGGTTTTAGTTCACCGTCATGGGAGAGTGTGTAAAGCTGCCAATATTTCAACATAAGAAGCTGCAATAAGAGTATTTTGGGGTACTTTTATAGTACTTTTCTATGAAAAATGACTCAAACCGATTAGTCGATTACTAAAATAGTTACCGATTATTTTAATAGTTGATTAGTCATCGATTAGTCGATTAATCGTTGCAGCCCTAAATATATTATAATTTTAGTAATATAGAGGATCTTTTTTGGTAATTTATATGTTAAAGGAAAATGTTGATTTCCCAACAGCCTCATCTTTTTCCTCTGTTATCATGACTTTGCATTTCCTGCATGCCATTACTTGCTCGCTTGCTTGCTAAATTGTTAGCCTTAAATGGCTTCTAGACTAGTGGTTCCCAGCTGGTGGGTCGTGGTTCAAAAGTGGGTCGTACGTCAATTCTTAATGGATCCCAAGTGACTCAGGAATGTGTCAAGTTTTTAAAAAAAAAAAAACCACTTTATTTTGAAGTGCCATTTCCTGCTTTGGGGCGCCTTGTGGCTCAGAGGTAGAGTGGGTCATCCACCAACTGGGAGATTAGAGGTTCGATCCCCGGCTCCTCCAGTCTCGTGTCGAAGTATCCTTGAGCAAGATACTGAACCCCAAATTGCTCCTGATGTCGATTCCATCAGTGTGTGAATGAGTTAAAAACTGAGTGGCAGGTGGCACCTTGTATGGTAGCTTGGCCACCAGTGTATGAATGTGTGTGTGTGAATGGGTGAATGTGACTCGTAGTGTAAAAATCGCTTTTGAGTGGTCGGACTTAATGACCAGAAAGACAAATGCAGGTCCGTTACCATTTACTTTAGAGTGAATGACTAACGGACAACTACTTAGCAGAGACAGCAAACTAGCTCGACAACAAGGGCAAACGCAAGTACGACACTGAATATATCAAACTGCGTGGACCTTGAAGTAAGGACTGTGGGTAAATCTGGACCCTGTGGCTAGACAGCATTAATATTAATATTAGCTAATGTTGCCGTTGCCTAGCAGCAGTGTTCTCACGACTTAACCACTTGAATCCCACGCACATTGGGGTTCTTGACTAATACATTGTAAATTTAGTCATATCGAGTTTTTCTTTGTAGTTTTATGTTACGTCTGAGGAAAACGTTGATATTCTAATCGGTCTAATCTTGCTCCTCTGTCATTATGCCTTTGCATTTTCTGCATTATGTTACCCGCTCACTAACCAACTTGTTAGCCTAGGTGGCTCCTAGATGCAGAAGTCACTGTTGCCTACCAACGGTGTTCTCATGACACTAAACACCTGAGCGCCAATTATTTTGTGTACACAACTTCCCCCATCGTAACCACGAGCTCACAAGTTCCGTTTGAAGGCACCATAAGTAGATGTGTAATTAGCCAATAAGTGAAAACACCTGTGAGCAGCACTTTATTTAACTTTAGTTTGTTCTGTTTGTGCTCATACTTAACTAAGGCTGATGCAAAGTTTTACAATTCAAAGTATTTTGAGCTGTGTGACATATAATAGGTGCTACATGGAGAATTCTTTGAAATAAATGAAAGGTCTGAAGCCTTTCATTCTAAACAAAGATGACGTCGGGTGATTTGAGAGGTAAACAAAACCACAATCGGAAAGCAGGAACTCATCAGAGCTGGACCACGTTTTCCATTAGCCTTGATGCTCCCCATCCCAGAGAGGATATTAACATTGAAGGTTTTCTATATTCTATATGTTTTGTGCCAAAGTGATGTTAAAGTGGCACAAACTGTAACATGCAAGTTGAGGCTACCCAACTTTCTCATAATTGCAATACTCTACTGAAATTAACGCAGTAGTTCTTTGATGCTAAATTCCACATGTAACACCTTTCAAAAAGCAAGATGCCACCTCTGAGCGGACCCGACCAATATTGCTGCCAGCGTTCACAGGTTCTAAATATGTGAAATTGTCCTTGAAGAGTTGCTGCTCTTTTGTCTGTCTCTGCAGGAAGTCAGTGTGGCCCAGGCTGGCTCTGAGCATCCCTTCAGCAGTCTGCTTCGCCACGCTGGGAGCCTGTCAGAGAGGCTCAATGTCAAACTGCCCAGCCCTGCTGAGTCAAGCGGACCATGAACTAGCCAGACCAGCCACACTGGCCTGATGTTCGCATTTCTCTCAGGTGAATGATGTTCCCATTCCTGTTGGGTGCTGGAGAAGTGTCGCCTGTCTAGCCTGTTTGAGCACTGTACTGATACTGCAACAGCCCTAACACTGGCTTTGCTGATCATCTGCTTGTTTAGTGCCTTTATACATTTATGATCACTACTTTATTATAATGTGCCTAGCTCACTCAAAATAAAGGATAATTGATGCTTGCACATGCTTATGTATTCCTACAAGCCTCCTACATGATGTCACTACTAAGCTAAATTCTCCTTCAGGTAATAGGATGAGCGTCAACCCTAAGGATATGACTATTGAACTGTGTTGAATAGTTTCTTAACATATGAGCCTTTTCAAACAGTTGGTAAAGAGTCAGAACAAAAAGGGAGGCTGAACAAACAATATCTGAGAACCTGTGTTGTTTCAATCCCCCTGGGCCCGACAGGTGGCATTTTTTCAAACGTGGAAAAAACTACACGCCAAATTCCGTTCAAAAATATGTCAATTTAACGCGGCCTTGCTCCTCGACAGGTGTACAATATCACGACTTTTTAAAAGTTTTGCCACGCACTCTTCAGCTGGATAAACCAACACTTCCTGGAGGAACTTATTTCAACATATTACCAGCTTTGGGAATACCTGTACAACACCTCTCTGGAGGAAAAGCCAACTTAAAATTTCCATTTTGATAAACTTTTAAGTGTAACTGTACATTTTTATGTGCGCCGAATTAATGAGTACTTCCTTTTGTTTAAGGAGAGAGAAGTCTGGGACAAAAAAAATCAACCCTTGTCATTTTTAAGAACTGTGAAACAGAAAAGGGCAAAAGTTTGAATGGAGTTCTGCGTGTGCCGCAGCCTCCCCAAGTCCTTACCTTGCCTGACTGTTTTCAACCTGACGGGACCTTTGCAGTTCTTTATCACTGTCTGCACGTCGTACAAGGGTAATCCCGAGATGGAGAGGTTCTCCACCTCCAGCAGCAGTTCTCCTTCATTTACTTTTCCATTTTTGTAAACCACGGCATCCTCGTTAACTTGCCCGATGTAGGCGAACTCCCCGTTCTCCGCTCCGCCGCGCAGTGGCACGTTCAACTCACCACGGGCATCTTTAGAGATGGAGACCTCGTTCACTCTGGAGGTCCAGTGGTTTTTCTTTAGCACGGGTTTGGACATTGTGAACAGTTCCGAGCCGACACCAAAACTGGCGGGCTCTGCCACTGGGATGAGAAATAGTCACAGCAGCGATGCCTCTCACAAAGTAGACTTGTATCCGAGTGAAGCGCAGCAAACTTTCTTTCTCTTCCACTGAAACATGAGTGCCTCTGACAGTATCGTCCCACCGCTCACCCGGGGTGACAAATCAAGCCATTCCTGTGGGCTCTGAAGTCACTCCTTACTGTGTGCACATCATTCCTGTAACATCCCCGCAGTTTAATCCACCTTTATCGATGTCATCTTACATCTGCCACGGTCCCACTCACGTCTCGTGTCCACTTATTAAATCCTCTCTGTTGCTGTTTAAACTCACTTTCAGTGGTGTTTCTTTCTTTTCTCCAGTTCACGGCGGCTGCAGTCTTTCCTCTCCGTGTCCCACCGTGACTTTATCGGTGGTTGACACCGTCCTCGGCTCGTTAAACCAGGTACGACGCTCCCGTGTACTTTAGCTGAGTCTCATTCCCAGTCTGGGCTCTGCTGAGGCGCTGGGAATGTGTTGCTGTTCGTGCTGCGTTCAAGTGCCGTCGGAAGGTTTCAGCCACGCTCACATGGACGACCCAACAGCAATGTGCGTATACTTTCTGCTAAAATATGGCATTATTACTGTAATATAAGTAAAATGAGGGCGGATATTTCCCATAATCCCTGAAGTTTTGAAATATACATATGTAAACCTATTCTAAAATGTATTTATAATTTATTTATGTTTTTATTTTATTTTAATATGATATATTTTGAATCCATTTACGTATTTATTATTTCCGTTCCTTTTTCACGTGTATCATGTATAGTTCTGTACATGCAAGACCGGAAAGTGGTTATAAAAAAAAAAAAATAAAAAAAAAACTGTGTCTAGTAATCTTATGTGGGATGGGCCAAAAGAAGCATGACACTTAAATAAAAAAAATAGAATAAATAATAATAATAATAATAATAATAATAATAATAACAATAATAAATCCAATCCGAGACTCAAATATCCCCTTATTATAAAGTACATCAAATTGCAAAAACAAAAAAAACTGTGTCCAGTAATCCCATGTGTGCTGGGCAAAAAGAATCATGACACTTAAATTAAAAATAATAATAATAAATCCAATCTGAGACTCAAATAGCCTCATTATAAACTACATCAAATTGTGAAAAAAAAAACAATTCTAGTAATCCCATGTGGGATGGGCCAAAAGAAGCATGACACTTAACTTAAAAAAATATATAAATAAATAAAAAAGAATAATAAATCCAATCTGAGACTCAAATAGCCTCATCATAAACTACATCAAGTTCCTAAAAAAATTGTGTCTAGTAATCCCATGTGGGAAATCATAAATCCAATCTAAGACTAAAATAGCCTCATTATAAACTACGTCAAATTGCATATTATATAGCCTACTTTTTAACCATCTTCTGAAGCACATTCATTTACACTGTAAATGCTAATTAAATTACAGCCTAGGTTACTTAAAATGACAGCATACATATAATTTTAATAAATGCTACCACAGCTCAGACAACAATAAGTAACTTATACATCCACTGAATAGCCTACATATTTTAATCACACTATGTGATGTAAATCTAAAGAAAAGCTTTACTGAGGTCTCTCGATGCCTAATATAATGTCCTGTCGCCCAGTATTCTACATGACAAATCAATATACTACGTTTATTTTTTGCAACTCCTAAACAGTGCAACATTTACATTAATATGCAGCCCAGAGCTTAACTTGCAGAATCAGCATGGTGTTGACTTGAGACACATTTTTAGGTTTGAGTATCGGATGACGGAGTCTACAACGAGCACCTGAAGGCAGCAATATGAGCGCATGCGTGCTGCTCAGGGCCGAAAGGGCTATCTTGGCTGTACCCTTTTACATAAAAGAGCTTTTGGCTTCCCTAAATTAGAGACGGATGTTATTATGTGTTCAGTTCAGTCTGTTTAAACTATGCAACCAAAATAAACTTCTCATTTAAATTCACTTAATAAATATGAAATGTGTTGTGACGTCTTTGTCAGACATTAATGTTGCTGATATTTGTGTCTCTGTGGAGATTTTTGTCAAGGAATTGTCATGATTTCAGCTGATACCCAAAGACAATGTTATTCATACTTGGGTTGGCAGTTCTGAGTGAAATGCTGATGTGATAATGACCAAGCAGACAATGGTTACACCTGTGATCGAGCCTGACAGGATTCCTGCATTTCAGGCTAGACTGGTGGTTCATTGTGTTTTCATGTGTGGGTGAAACCTCCCCTCTGTGTGTGTTTGGCCTTGACACAGAAACATCAACAGAATTTGTTGAATCCCTGACATCATACTCATATTTTGTGAATCAGAGAAGCTGCAGAAGGATTTGGACTCCAGCAATGTAATTCTGTATCTGCTAAGAAGAACCACTTGTTGGCAACATCATCAGTTTACAGTCAGTATCATTATCATTACAACTATCACCCATTTTCTCAACTGTTCAAGTGATGGGGGAAAGAGACGATTGGTGAGTAATGAATAGAATGAGAGAAAGAAAAAAGAGTAGGCCATAATTGTAAAGCATATTTATGATCTAAGAAATGATGAATGCAAGATAATAAAGACACTGATATAGACGGACAATCATCTAGACAGCTGGCTAAGACAGCAGAGATGAATACGCTGCTTGATGGGATCAGATGGGCCAGGCCTCTCACCTTGGGAACAGCAGATGAGCTTTTCTCAACCTAAAAATAACAGTGAAAGTACTCCTGGTCTCCTGGGAGGAAAAACCATTGGCCTGGATGGGACGGGAAATAGTAAGTGCACTTTTAAGATGAAAAAGTACAACAATCTTCATCAGCTGCTCATACATAAAATGCATCTTTAATATTGTGTTCAGTTCATTGCAGTTCCCTCCGAGGGAAATACTATTTGCAGACGATTGATGAACAATAAACATTAATATAGAAAAGTACTTAAAACATAACCCAGGACACAAGCGTCATAAATTATGAACATCTTCTTCATTTATCTAAAAAGCACCATTAAACTAAACAGCACTAACACTGCATTTCTAACTATCCTATGAAAAATACATTAACCAGAGGTAAGCTATTAAATAGTACAAGAAACGAAAGAGCTCCAGTCCTAGTGGGAGTTATCCTTCAGTGGTTTCAACCTTCTGATAAAAGGAAAAACAACTTAGTGTGGGGGAAGCCAATGATGGACATATCTGCCACAACTCATCTCATGATCTGATGAGGAGCAAGAATCAGGCGTACTAGTTTCCCATACAGTAAAGTTAGTTTTATTTTATTGTCTTTAAGCATGCTAGTGGCTTTAGTCCAGACATATCTCATCAACTGTTGGATGAATTGCCATTACATTTTTGTACATATATTCATGGTCACCAGAGGATGGATTGTGTTACATTTGGTGATCCCTGACTTCACAGTTTTATATAATCCGTGAAATATCTCAACATATACTAAGGAAATGTTGCACACATTATTGTTGAGACAGTCATGGTCCCCAGAGGATGAATTCCACTGACTCTGAAAATGCCCTGACTTTTCCTCCAGCACCACCAGTGGGTCACATTGTTCATATAATCAGTGAAATATGTTAACATCTACACAAAGACTTAATTTTTTAATGGTCCCCAGAGGATGAATCCCTCTGATTTAGGTGATCCCCTGACTTTCCCTGTGGCACCAACAACAGATCACATTTTTCTAAGTGGAATATCTCAACGTCTACTCAAAGACTCAGACATGCTCCCCAGATGATGTATCCTACTGACTTTTGTGACCTTCCAACATTTCCTTTAGTGCCACCATAAGGTTTACATTTTTGGTCTTGACAAATATTTTGGCAACTACTGGAAGGATTACTGTTGCATTTTTTGCACATATATTCATGGTCCCCAGAGGATGAATCTATACTAATGTTGGTGATCCCCTGACTTTTCCTCCAGTTCACATTCTTCATATATCTAGTGACATATCGCAAAATCTACTTAAAGACTTTGTTTGTTTTTTTTGTATTGGCATTCATGGTCCCCAATTTATGAATCCTACTGACTTTAGCGATCCCCTGACTGCTCCTCCAGCACCAACAGCAGGTCACATTTTTCTCATACTCAGTAAAATATCTCAACATCTACTTGACTTTGCACACATTTTTGTGCAGACATTCAATGTCCCCAGATGATGTGTCCTACTCACTGTAGTGATCCTCCAACTTTACTTCAGTGCCAAGGTTTTTGTGTTTTTGACCAATGTCTTGGCAAAAATTGGATGGATTGCCATTTAATTTTTATACAGATATCCATTGTCTCCAGAAGATGAATTTGTACTGACTTTGGTCATCGCCTGACTTTTCCTTTAGTGCCATCAGTTTGCAGTTTTTATTCATTCAATGACATATCTCAACATCTACTGTAAGACTGCACAAAATTTTGTACAGACCGTCATGGTCCCCAGAGGATGAATTCAACTGACTTTGGCAATGCCCTGACTTTTCCTCTAGCACCAATGGCAGGTCACATTTTACATATAATCAGTGAAATATCTCAGCATCTACTTGATGATGTTGCACATTTTTTGTACAGACATTCATGGTCCCAGGATGATGTATGCCACTGACTAATCTTCCAACATTTCCTTTGGTGCCACCATGAGGTTAGCATATTTTGTGTTTGTTTTGACAAATGTCTTGGCAACAATTGGATGGATTCTCATTACATTTTTTGCACAGATATTCATGGTCCAAGGATGATATATCCCACTGACTCTAGTGACCCCCTGACATTTCCTTTAGTGCCACAATGTCTCTGCAGCTATTGGATGGATTGCCATGGAATGTAATATAGATATTCATGTTCCCTACAGGATAAATTATAATAGTCTAACTGTTTAACTGCTGATTCTTTCTCTAGTGTACTCACTAGAGTAGCTGTACTTTGGGTTTAGTGCTAATTAGCCAATGTTAGCATGCTAACTTAATAAACTAAGATGGTGAGCACAGCAAACATCATATCTGCTATGCATTAGCTTGTTAGCATTGCTATTGTGGGTATAATAGCATGCTGGTGATACCATTTAGCTCAACCACTGCCTCGTAGAGACACTGGCAACGCTGAGAACTCCTCATCTTGTTTTGAAGTTAACAGGGAATAAAATTCTTCTCTACTGATACGGATTACTGATAAACACTTGCCTTGATTTAACTCATCAGGCAAAGGGTTATCACCCGTTTCTGTTGTCTCCAGGTTAATGCAGGAGCTTAACGTAAGCTCCATTGGCCATGTAAGGGTTAACACCAGCATTATGCCAGCCTGAAATCCACTGTTAGTGGTTTGAGGGCTAATAAGAAGTAAAGGGTAGCAGAAGTACTAGACTTGGAGGCTTGGTTTGATGCGTGTGTGCATTTGTGTCTGCGTTTGAATGTGAATATGTGCCAGTCACTTCCATCGTGACCTCCAGTATGGAAGGGGTCACCCAGCTCCTCTGCCAGCTTCCTGTCACACGGTGTCACCCAAATCAGATCGACAGAGGCAGACACACTGCCACGGGCCCAAAATTTCCTATTCCCTTCCCGCCCATCCATCAGTCTGTATGTGTCAACGTTTTCTTGCTAGCGTTTGCTGCCTCTCTGTCGTCTTCTCTCTGCCTGTCGTTCATTCTGTTGCACATATTAATAAATGCAAATCGCTGCGTGTTCATACAAACAGAAGATGCGCACACAGACTCAGCTGCATGTTGTGTTTTAGCCACATGGATCAAACCACACTGCATGCAGTACGTACTCCAGCCTGGTCTGGTTTGGTAGACATTATTACATGTAGTGCATGTTGACATTACAACCAAAATACTGTCTTTTTACAACCATGCATTATAGTTTATATAACGTCTCCAGTGTCACTCATGTAATACTATACAGCACTACAGAATCTACATATTAAACTCAACTCCACAGTGCGTGCAATAAATGTCAGTGTTGATCTTGAGGAGTTGTATCGGAAAGTCAGGACCTTGTCATGGAGCGCTCTCATTAAAGCGGTGCTTTCACATTATCACTTTCTGCCATTGTGCCGCTGTGTTATGACAGCATATGTAATGAGGAAGACCTGGGTAAGAATGGTTTGTATATCATAAACTATTATTAGCCACCATTTCCATTCACTCTGCCTGATGCGCCTGGTGGCACAGCTGACAACTTATGACAGAGTGAACTTAATGGCCAACAGTAATAATGTAGCCATCAAATGTGACAGCTGCGCTCAGATGACTTTGGTGCTACACTCTGGCAGTCCTCCACCATTAGTAGCTTTCATGATGTACACGGTGACTGACCCATCCATCACTTCTGATTTTAAGTTGTATAATGTGATGTAAGCATCAGGGTCTGTCCCAATATTCACACCTGCAGGCTGCAGTATAATATAGAGCCGATACATGCAGGATGTATTTTCACAAGTAGTCAGCCCTGTCATGATAGCAAACGTGCAAGATTTTCAGAACACTCTGAGACATGCTTGGTTAATGAGGTCATCTCATCCCCCAGACAAATACATGGCTGTGCTGATAAGGCTCACATAATTTTAGATTTTAATTGTACATATATTGTGACAAACTATCTAATGCAAAAACATAATAGAAAAAAATGTGCATTGAATAGGAACTACAGCCATTTTCAAAACTCATTCATATAATTCCTAGGGTCTTAGACAGGTCAAAGATATTAGTAAACATGAACAACTCTCTCCCAATGAATAAAAATGCTGGATGAGCTGGCAAGGATAGACTTTGAATATTTAATAGTAATCTGGGATCCTACTAAATTTGCATGGTGTTTTGGTGTGAACAAAATTTGGTACACAAATCATGGTTCTCAGATGATGTATCCTACTTACTTTGGTGACACCCTGGCTTTTCATTTATCACCATAATCAGGTCAAAATGTATCCAGTACTTTAATTTATAAAGAAAAACCTACAAAACTTATGTTCCCCTGGTCTCAACTGTACCTTGTGTTAAGGACTAATTAGCTAATGTTAGCATTCTAACACACTAAAACAAGATGGCGAACACAGTAAACATTAAACCTGCTAAAAATCAGCATGTTAGCATTCAGCTCAAAGCAGCCCTGTGCCCAAGTGCAGTCTCACAGAGCCGCCAGCATGGCTGTACACTGGTAATCTTATTATTACGATACATTCTGAATCCAACATGAATGTGAGAGCTTGAGAAATTATTTGTTTTTGTTGACTGAGCATCAACAAACCAGCTTATAGGTGCATTACAACCGGTATCACTTCTCAATAATTTCAGTGTTGGGAGATTGACAGATAAAAGAAAGAAAGACAGAGTCAGAGGAAATGATGCTTTAAATTAATCGTGACTGTCACAGAGGTGGAAAAAGAGAGGGGTGTATAATGTGATGTGGTCTGACACCTGACCTTTCAACACATCCATCCTGGAAGGAACTTATCTCCTTTTCCTACGAGTCATACCTCAAAGCTTCCCTCTGTTTGGAAACTTCCACAGCTTTCCCTCTGACATTTCCCGTCTCAATCTTTCATGTTTTTGCTATCTTTGCAGACTTTTTGTATATCAAATGACATGCAGTGAACTTTGTTTAAATATTTAACCCAGCTCCCTATTTCTTTTTAATTCTTAGAAACTCTAATGGGTCTGTGTAGATGTAAAACCAGAAGTTTTTTAGGACACGTCTATCCCAGCTCATGCTTTGATGAATGAGATCAGACTGTTGAGAATACCATCCTCTACATCAAGAGACACAAAATGTGTTTTCATGGGAGAAAACCCAACATTGCTGTGCATATGCAGCCTATGTGTGTAATCCTATATCCAACCTGCAGGCCACACATGACCTCATATTATCTGTGGCGTGAGATCGTATTGATGCGCCACTTCGCACATCTGAAAGGCAGCATGTGCATCATTCATAAGTCATTAAAACCATATGAATGTTTTCATATCCGAGGCCTATCGGTGCATCATAGCATAACTCCCCCGAGTGGCCCCCGCGTTGTATAACAAACGAATTTTGCTCCAGTCATGTTTGCTGACCCATGACTTATCTGTGCTCATCACTTAACACGGGCTCTGTAAACGAGGAGGGTCATTTTTCTGCTTTAGATGTCACTTTAATCTACTTTACCTCTGTGCCCTGATAATGCCTCATTCATCATAATATCCACAAAGCGTAAGAGCGAAAGAGAGAGAGAGCAAGAGAGAGAGAGATAGAGAGAGAGAGTGAGGGGGGCAAAAAGAGCAAAATCCTTCTTTTAACTAAAGCAGCGCTGCAAAGCTCAGTGTTGCCCGGGAAGATTAAGGATGAATGGCTCAGCACAAAAAGGCCATCAGATTATGTGACTGGGCCTGACAGCCAATGACAGGGAGGGGGCTTTCATAACTAGGACTAATGAGGTACTTGGTATAGTTAGGACTCTATTTTACTGTAAGCTCTACTGTACTGAAATCATCTACCAAGAGTTTTGTTCTGTTTTTAAAATCTGCATCAGCAGTGGTGCCCCATAGTGGGCCCCACCCACTGGCCCCCTATGGCAAAAATAACTAAAAGCTGATATTACTGTTTTTAAGAGGCTGTGGCGTGAAGCTTATGGTATCTTGTGTCATTAGTCAAACTAAGGTATCCACTGGTACCAACCGTTTCGGCACAGCTTATCGAGAAGGGGGGGCGAAATAACGCTCTAGAATTAATCGAGATTTATACTTGTGCATCAGCTCTATGCAGACTGTACTACGTAGCCTACTCACATGGCCTACGCCGTTGTGAGCATTTATCCTTGTGCGGTGGTGTGTCTGCTGCAGTTACACCTCCAAAACACTCGTCAGTGGCAGGGTTTATGTGAAGTGCTGTAAAGTTTAGTTGATTCAAAACACACATTAAACACGCATTAAACATGGCTTAATAGCGACATTTTTGAACACAAGTACACAAATCAGCTTCACTATAACTCACAGCATTCACAGACAAAGCACTTGCCTTTTTACACATTTTCCCCACAAATACAACATGCTAATGTTTTTAGCACAAGCCAATGGCATTTTACACTGTATAAATTAGCCTAGCGGCTAGCGGACTTTTCCTCTACTCATATGAAGGGACAACAGCAACATTTAACAAAGGTAACGTTACAAAATGTGGCTCTATTACAACTCACAAGATTCAACTGACAAAACAACTGTCTTATACTAAACATGTTTTCCAAGCAAATATAACATGCTAACGTTATTAGCACAAGCCTGTGACATTTTACATTGTATAAATTAGCCTAGCGACGAGCAGAGATTTCCTCTACTCATATGAAGCCAGGATAAATCACACACAAGACTTAAAATGCTATTTTTGTGGAGGGTTTATTGTCGTCACAATTTATTGTTTCTTATCTGTGAAATAAAAGTAAATAAAAGCTTCGTTTCCACTGAGGGAAATGGTTTCAGATTACAAAAATAGACAGGAGGTCTGCATCGCCACGACGTGTAGTTACATTTCTTGGGAGGTGCAAGTCAGGCTTCAGTGTAGGTTACGTAGGTGCGGTGTCAGTATGACAGAGAAGTATAAATCCCACTTTAGGCTACAATCTGGCGAGGGAACAACTAGCATGGCCATTTCCAAAGGGGCCCCTTGAACTCTTATTGCGTGATATCTGAATGGAAATTGGTTCCATGGGTACTCAAAAGTCTTCCCTAAACTTAAGAAGGCTTGTTCCAAGTAAATGTTATGTTCATTACAATCAGTGTGCTCCTTCCAGTTGTATTCACTGACATTCGATTATATTTGTCTTATATAACACATTAAAACAGGACTGTCTTGCAGCTCAAAATGTTAACTGTACCGGTATTAGTCGATGCACATCAGATAATTAGTAATATTAACTGTAATATGAGACACCAAAGTATAGCAGCATGAGATTCATTGACTCTAATGTTAGCATAGTTTTCAATAGCACTTCAGCAGCATAGAGAATTATTGAAATCCAGTCATGGCTTTTGGTTTTAGTTTGTATTTCAAGATTTTCAGTGGACCCATCTGCCCCCCCTTATCCAAATATTCCGAGGGCGCCACCGTGCATCAAGAGTGAGCAGCAGAGGCTGCAGCTCTAACCAAGGGCCAGGACAGGAACGGGACATTGAAAGAATTATACACATTATTCAGCATATTTAACTGCCTAAATTCACGTCAGCACATTCTTAGAGCTGGCCGTGATCCCAAGCAATAAAACATCAGCTGGATCTGGATGCCGTGAATGTTTGGCTCCTCCATAACTTTGATGTAGCACTGAACAGCCTGCTCTATCATACTCTCTTAGTTCAAAATACTTTATGTCTTTATAGAATCCTGAAGATTTTAAGGGATGTGTCATCTTTACATTTACTTGTAGACAGAGACGTTTGCTATTACTCTCATGTTGCATTTTGACTGTGTCCTGTCCTAATATAATATGTAAGTGCTGTATGTTTGCTCTGCTGCTATAACAAATGTACCTAATCACTCAGGTCTACACATATTTGAGAAATAGCAGTGAATAAGCATCCTCTTAAACACTCTGAATACAAGAAAGCTCCCTCACTGTCACCCTGCAGTACATCTCACAACACTACCGTCTGATGCCTTCAGACGTGTGACATATGGGTCATTGTGTCAGGAGTGTTCCGAACTGCCCTCCAAAGCTCCTCCCGTCAGCAGGAACCCAGAGAGGATCATCTCCTTTTTTGGACTGGCAGCTGAGCAGAGTTAAGTATCGTTTTTTTTTTTTTTATCTGCATTTCCAGAGCCTTTGGGAGGGGATTGACTGTATTTAGATGAAGACTGGTAGACATTTGTTTACATAATTAATTAGAAGTTTTGCTCATTGCCCTGTTATTTTTTGTATCCACATATAAGTATGCAAATGCTTAATAATACTCAACAAGCAACATACGGTTTTATTTCAGTCTTGCTTACACCACAGTACAGTGTCATAACGGAGCTGCATGCAGATGCATTTCAGCATAACAGTATGGACTGACATAATTTGCACATACGTTAGCCTCAACAGTTATCTTCACAAAACAGGTGGCTTCTAAGAATCTGGATCAAAGAATCAAAATGACACTTTTCAGCAAGCACTGTGTCATAGCTGATAAGATCTGGCAATAGAGGACAGAAATATACATTTTTAAATGTCAGCAATAATTATTCTGTATAATGTGAAAGGGCTCATTTATAGTTATGAACCCACAGAGTTACCACCCTCTCTTTTTTACGTTTTCTCTACAGAGCTTTTTGGCAACATTCAGCTCATCGTTTCTTTTTTCTGGCCTATAACTTTATGGTTTTTGTTTCACTCTGACCACTCTCATAGTGTTGCTTATGGTCACAGCAGGCAGATGTTTTCAGCATGTGATAGCTGCCCCTGCAGCCTCAGAACCCACCCCAAAAAATATTGTAATGGTTTTCTATTCAAAATACACTCATAAATCTTTAGCAAAAATAAAATAAAATAAAATCAGATAAAATAGAATAAAATAAAACAAAATACCGTCCATTTCAGTGGACAAAGATTCTTAACGCAAAAATCACCAATAGGAAAAGTGACAATGAATGGTCTTAACAGACCTTTTTTTTTTACAAAAAACATGACATCATTTATTTTTCATGAATGGTTAACTCATAACAATTTTGATTTTTTTGACATATATAAGTAATATAACATCTTGTGTTTACCTTGAACATTACACACAAATTATGTACTCTAACAATATGAATAATGGACTGAAATGTGCCTTGCGCTTTCGTCTTCCCACACGGTCGGCCATGCTTGACAAAAAAGGGGGCGTGGCTCTACCGCAGTCCGCTTAAGATGATGTGGAACACTGTGATTGGCTTGTCGACATCCTAGAAAAGTTACGTCATTTGGAGTGGACTGGGTATCTGAGGGGGTTAATTTCTGTAACCTTCTTCATAGTTTGCACTTAATAGTTAATTGTCTTCCCATTAACTCATTTAGTTTGTTGACCTTTTAACCTCAGGCACATTGCAGATACATCAGCCAACCAATACTTTTGTTTCATACACGCACTTTTTGCTTCTTTCATTTATGGTTGAATAAAACCCACCCAAAACTGTACGCTTCCTGCTCTGCATCAAAAGGTAGACTGACACACTTGGTATCAAGCTGCTGAATGTAGTGCAGCATTTGGCTGCTGAAAAGACAGATATTTTCCTCAGGAGCTGGTGGAGACCATAAACAGAGTTTAAAGGGGATTAAAATAGGTTTTTCATTGGCTTGGTGGCCAAAAACAAGATTCCAAATGAAGGCCAGTGTTGCACCTCGTCTGTTGGATGTGAATATTGGCAACTACTTGTATAGCGTATTCAAAACACCAACTTAAAACATGATAGTATATCAGTGCTGTGCCCAAAGTTTGTTTTTGCTCAGCTGTAGTGACCAAAAATAAGTTATTAAACTAACACACATTGAACTAACACAAACTGAAACACTTCACATCAAAGTTTTGCCTTAAAAAGCTGCATTAAGACTAAATGGAAACTATTAAGTTGCTCATCATCCAAACTCCTCACTTCCAAGAAGTGCGACTCCACACTTTAGAGCTTTCATCTCTGAATCTTTCAATTTGAACCTCTTAGTCAAGAAGAGCCCGGAAAGGGAGTAAGAAAAGATAAAAGGAAAGAGCAAAGAGAGGGAGCGATGATGATAATACATCATGATTAGCTGGGTATGACTGGGTTAGGTCACGTGTGCCATGTTAAAGCAAAACTGAATAATTCAAAGCAACACAACACAATGTCTGAACAGAGCAGGGCTTTTCCTTAGTGCTCTGCTACAGACTCCCACGCCAACTCCACAACCACACAGCCTGGAATAAAACAGAAGCAAGTCAAGTGGACATTTTAGGGTTAGAGCCCAGCTGTACAAGCTGATGATGTGCTCTACATGACATGTTCCATGTTCTTCTGTGTTTTAAAGGGGACAACTTCTGCTGTCATTTAAAGGAGACGATCAATCATCACTGTTTCTGCTTTGATATTTTCTGTCTCAGAGTTTATTCTCAGCACAATAATAGGCACCACAAGAGGCATGAATTAATAAACAGACTAAATGAAGGGATGAGGAATAGGACAATGTGCTGTATTCACAGATGGATGGTTCATGTTAGGACCATATGAGCCGCCCGTTCACCCTCCGTGCTCTCCTTCTTGCCTTGAGCAACTGCTTTGCGTTTCTTCCTGATTTCAGATGTGATTACTTGAAGATGCTCGGCCAGGCCACATGAGACGGCTCTCCTCCACCTCTTTCCCCTCGCACTGCCTCCTTTGCTATCTTCTGTACATAGCAGTATGTTTCCATCACAGCTGCTCAGAGAATTGATGGACTCAGTTAGAATTAATTGAATCAATGCAAGAGTACCATAAGGCAATATTTTCAGAGGAGCTGTGTGACATTGTCTAATAAAACACATGTTTTTTAATGAAATGTAATAAAATCAAAATAGTTTTATAAATGTTCACACAGACAACAGCAATGTCTTTTGAAGTCCTTAAGTTTGCCACAAAAATGAGTTTCCAAAATGCTCCTGTTGGCCTGTACTTACATAAACATCTAAAGTGTACAGAAGTTTATAGATATATAAATTAGTTAACCAGATAATTTTGCATTAATATTCAAATTTCACAAGATATTGTGGACAGCCAGCTTCCTCCCACAGTCCAAAGACATAATTGGTGACTCTAATTTGTCCGTAGGTGTGAATGTGAGTGTGAATGGTTGTCTCTCTCTATGTGTCAGCCCTGTGATAGTCTGGTAACCTGTCCAGGGTGTACCCTGCCTCTCACCCAGTGTCAGGTGGGATGGGTGTTGTTACTTTCCCAGTTTCAATTTTTCAGTATAGATGAAGTTGCTCTTTAACTGTGCTGCCTGACCGCAGTTGGTTCCTATTTATTTCTATGATGAACCGGGTAAGACATACAGTGACAGTTCCAGACTGACTCACCTCTTTAACATTGAGTTCAATCAAATTGAAAGGGAGGGTGGGATTGACCTTTGAAATTGATCAAACCTGTGATTGAAATACCGTTTGTTTACTGACAACAAGTGAATTACTACAATTGTGTTCTTATTTTAAAATTGCATGACAAAGTAAATCTAGCAGAGGAGGAGGAGACATGGCTAAAGTGAGTGAGGAAGAATAATGACTGTGAGGGTTTTGACAGGAAGCTGTGTAATGTACAACTTTGTGGATGGCTGTTAGCCTGCCAGCGCTGGTAGGTCCCGCAACTTGGGTTTACAATGCAGGCTTTACTGTCTCACTTAAGTTTGCTCAGGTACATGTGGTCAAATTAGTATGAATCAAAGTTAACGTTTGGGTGGGGGAAAGTATTATTTATTGAAAGTTTAACACTCAATGTACCTTTTCACCATCTGGCTAGAATGCATCTCAAACATCATCTGGAGTTGGTCTTGAATGCTTCTTGGATGCATTTACACTTAGCTTTTTTGAGAGCAGATAGCTCTCTGATCCGCCCAAGACACATCAAATGTAAATGGGGCCACAAAATTCTATCCAACTTTTTCAAATCATCTTGAGTTCATATAGGACACTATGTATCACTGACGGAGAAAACAAGTTTTCAGAACCTTTAGCATTAGCTGAAAATCTTGATGATCTCCAGCGGTTGATGTTATAGAACGAAGAGCAGGAAGTACCTTTCTGCAATGATGTGGAGCACTCAGAAACCCCTTTTACACCAACATGAAACTGGTTCTGTTCCGGTTTGTGCATATGATTATGAACCATTTTGACCCAAAATAAATTGGTTTGCAACCTAAAAAGTTTTTTTACCCCAGCTGGAACCAAAAAATAGCAAGTTATCCTTGACCTGATACACAAACCGTGACAAAATCAGAGAGCATATTGTCTAGGTTGGAAAGAGAGGATGGAAAAGGCAACAATGGAGAAGTCAAGTGAGAAATCGTCTTCTTATCATCAGTAGTTGGTCCATGCTTATTTTTGGGATAAAAACAAACATGTGTGATAACAGAACAATAGCTCACAGGTAATCAGTGTGATCTGCTATCTTGCTACTACTGTTAGCTTACATTGCGCAATACCCTCTGGTGATTAAACATCTTTGATTACAATGGTTTCGCTCAAAACAGGTGGAAACACAGCTGGTTCGCTATAGATGGCACCAAGATTCCAAGAGTCCTGAATGGAGCTGGTTTAAGAACCAGAGCTTATTGATGGAAAAGTAGTAAAATAATTTCTGGTAACTCTGACATCACTAGTAGGCAGGATTATAGGCTTGGTTCCCACCACACCTGTCAACAGCATCCAGGAACAAACTTCAAACAACAGCAAGAGGCCAGAGAAACAATGCTTTTAAGCCTGATGCTGTTACTCTGAAGCTGCCACCTGATAGATGTAGCTGCAGTTGTTGAACATGCCATTAAGAATCAAGAGCACTACGTTTGTTTGATCGAACATTCTACCATAGTTACAGTTTTCACGTGGGCCGCCGGTGCTGACAGACTGTGGAATAAAATCACGGTGTCAGTGACTTCAAAGCAGCTCTCCAGTGGCCTGTTGTCAGTGTCAGCCTTAAAATACCTGTCATGCTGCTGTCACACAGTGGCAAACAAGGCGGCTTTTGTGTCCAGGTGCTCCTTTGTTTGCCTGACCTAGCTGGGTTGCTTGGCATGACGAAAGACCAAAGCACACAATGTGGGGAGAGGGGCGGGAGGGTAGCGGTGGCCTTGGCAAATTCCTCACCGCATCAGGCGTGACTCCATTTGCTGCTCTGTTTGGATTTGGTGGGAACTTGATTGGAATTGACTGACGCCTTAAAATATATTGTGAACATTGTGCACTGGCCTCTTGAGGTACAGTAGCTGCCCCGCTGATTTTACATTTCACTCTCCATGGTTGTGCTACATTTTGGTGTCAGCTTTCTTCCAAAATGTACCAGATATCCTCTATATGATGAATTTTTTGGAGATGAATCTATAAGTTTCACACTGTTACTGCTGTCCTGTAGCCTTCCCTACTTTAAAACACGCACACAAAGCATCTTGAGCGTCCCTGCAGACTTAACAGGGAAACCAGTGGAATCTGGACGGGATCCAAAGCACACTCAACAAAACGGCCCCTATATTTTCTCTTTACAGTGTGTCATTAATGGTAATTTCCTGTGGCTAGACCAGGAGGCCTTAAAGGAATAGTTCATCCCCCCAAATGACCATTTGTTTATCAAAACTTCACTTTGTGTTAAGTTGAATTTGTAAAGAAAACATTTTTCTCGCATGCCTCTCTTCAATGCCAGACTACAGTGACAAAAACAGCAATTTAACCACACTGAACACAGGGGCTGGTGGTCTATCGTTGCTTTGATTTGCCGCTTTGATTTGCCAATCTGCTTTCTTTGTTTGTGTTATTGTGTGACTTTGGTGTTTTAAATGGTTTATTCAGATGCACTAAAGCCTTGCAATAACACAAACGAACTAACTGATCTAGGCAGCAGTAGAACAGTAGCTCTTGTATTCAGGGAGGTAAAATTACTGTTTTTGTCAATGGAGTTTGGCATTGAAGAGAGCATAGATAAGTTTCACTGTCAGTTTTGTTACCCATTGGACAGGGCTGTCTGTTTGAGAAGTACTGAACATACGACTCGATAAATGGGACTTGGATAATACTGAACCAGTTGTGTGAGAGTTCCTAAACAGATGTTTTGATGTAGTTTTGCTTTTGTAAAACGCAGCCCCTTATGACTCCAGTTCATCAAGAATTTTCTGTACTTCTTAATTCTGGTTTTTGGAGGCATGGGGTGAGTAATATATACAAATGGTCATTTTGGGTATATATTTGGGTGTATTCCTTTAAATCAGAACTTTCAAGGTGATCATTGTTTGAAACTCTTAAAATTGTGTAGGAGCCAAATTAATTTAGTAAGGTGAATACATTTTGGGATGATTTATATTTCTGTATTGTTATATGTTTTTGTCAGTGTTTTGGAATTTTTTTTTTTTTTTTTTGTGATTGCAGTTATTGGGAGAGTTGGGTCACATGTGTATGGGCGGTGACACTCATGATCTACATGAATATCTCATGAGGTCTTTTTTGGCTGGAGAAAGAGGATGAGTGGGTTGTCATATTTTTTTTTGTCCGCTGTGATCGTTTGCATTATAAGTTGATTCCTTTTCATTAATATTTTTTTTTTGACGGATTTTTGGATATCAGCGAATTGCCGTGTCTCACAAGTTGACCAGGCCCAGCCTCAGCCTCTCAGTGACTTTTAGTTTGTCTCCTGCAGTCGCTACAATTTAAGTCGCTGTTTTCTCAAGCAGTGGGAAAGACATTTGGGTGTTGACTATGAAAGCATTTAGGCCCCTTTTATTTTCCCATTGAATTGCAGTAGACTGATTGGCTGGAAGGTCGAGGTCACAAGTGAAAATATTTATTCTGGGGTGTAAGCATTCCTAAACTGGCATGATTTCAGCCAGGGCACAAAGCAGGTTTGCCTTAGTGAGTATTAAACACATGTTGGGGAAGCACATGGGCCCTTCTGTCGGAGTGCAGGTGGTTTCCCTCTCACTAACTCAAGCTGAATGGACCCGCTCCATCAAACACCCAACAAAGGCCTTTGTGTTGTAGCAGTGGAAACTGATACAGCGCAGCTACATCTGTTCTGTGCGATATAAAAGCCACAGAGTTTATGAGTTATCAGGTGCGCGCTGTGTTGTAGGGGCTGATCACAATCTGAGTGACACTGACACCCTGTGTGTGCTTGATGACTGAATGCATAACATCCATTTCGCTGAGTCTTCCTGATTATGTAAATGTAAAGATGTAAAGCATGTGGCTTACATGCACTCATGCACTTACTGTATATGCAAACATTTGTTTCATTTGTTTCCATTCATTTAACACAAGGAAACAGTCTTATCTCTTATATAAGTTAATGAAAGCATGACTACAGGAGCAGTATAGTTGCACACTGTGCCATTTAAAGCCAACACACACAAAAAGACACACAAAAATGTTATCCCCTTACTCAGGGAGACTGACAACAGCAACACAGAAACAGGCGAGCAGCTACACCAACAGATTTGCAAACAAAAATACTCACAGTAAATAATTGATAAGACAGAGAGCATAAACAGAGGCGGACAGATGAACAAATGCATCAACAGGCCGACATGACCCTGGCTCCACTCACAGCCAGCTGACCTGCCTGCAGCACTGCGTGGCACTCCAGCTATCCTCCGTCTGCAGTGCAGCACAGAGACCCGCTTTGTGCCTGAACGCAACACTGATTACAGGAAGATGGAGTCAACATGACAAAAACAGTTGTTGTCATGGGTTCACTGTCTGGGTCACTGTGTTTGTTGTTGTTAATGATGATAATAAAGCCATGTACTGCTGTCTCATAACATAATACTCTAAGTGTCTGGGTTATGTGTGATGCAGCAGTGATTTTAGGCACAATGCAATGCTAAGATATTTTTAGCAATCGGTATCAATTTTGAGTGATTCAAAACAATAACCAGACAGCACAACACTGTGCCATACACAGGGGGCTGGCTGGACTCAAAAATAGGCACACCTTACAATAATGCAGTCAGCTACATGAAGCATTTTGTTGAGACTGTGTTAGAGAGGACCTAATGCAACTCTGTTTTTATTTATAGGGCCAGTTTGTGGATTAGTGAAGGTGATGAGTGATTGAAGGTGTACTTGTAAAGGTCACAAAACAGTGATTGGTCACCTGACCTTACCTGTATTAAGGAAAATACTAAAAACACCTGAATAGTGTCAGAGGGTCAGCCTCACATAGTTAATATTTGTGCTAGCATTGTTAGCCTAAAGCACTACTAGCATTTTCAAAACAGACGGTACAACAGGGGCATAAATATAGACAGTGCAGGCAGTGTGATTGCACTGGGGCCCTGGGGTGGAGGGGCCCGTAGAAAGAGCGTGCCCTTGTAAAAGATTCAGATTGCCACCTTGGACATATACCTGTGTTCAAAGATAAATGATTAAAAAAAGAATATTATTAATTAAAAAATGGTGCCATTTGCTATATTTGTCCTCAAGAAAGCAAACCCATCTGCGTCATGGTTAAAACGTAAATGGGTGAGTTTATCATAAACACGGAAATTAGCTAAAGAGACCCAAACTGATTTTTGTACCAGGCTGTTAACATGTTTATATCTGCTGTAAAGTTGGACATTTTAACATGGGGGTCAATGGGGAATGACTTGCATCTGGAGCCAGCCTCAAGTGGCCATTTGAGGAACTGCAGATTTTGGCACTTCTACGTTGGCTTTATTTTTCAGCCCCAGAGGTTACCACTTGGTTATAACCAAACCTGTAAGAAAAATAAACACTTGTACATACATCAGCATAATATGACCTACATAAATTGACAGACACCATCTTTGGGAAACTTTCATTTATTGTGCTCTTTGAGTTTTAGTTTCGCCCATGTCCCACCTGCTATCATGAAGGGGGCGGGGTTTATCCACCAGCCAGCCACTAGGGGGCGATCGAGATGGTGGCTTCACTTTCAGGGAGCTATCATGTCCTCAATCTGTAAATACAGTCTGTGAACACAACTGTTGCCTCTTACACATCCAGCAGACACAGTTTGGAGTCATGTTTCTGGTCACAATATTCACTCTACTTTTTGCTGTTTCTGCCTTCCACCAGCTCCTTTAAATTTATATAGCACATTTTTGGTCTTCAACCTTAGTTCCTGTAAAGGTACAGTTTTAAATCAGTGAGTCTGTCTTTAATTTTTGCTGACATATCTAGGGAGATGTAATGTTCTCATCTGGGCCTTCCTCACCAGTCAGAGTTTGCTTCCTCTATTCCCTTGTTGAATAAAGCCTTGGCAGAAGTCCAGGAGATGTAGGGGGAGATTGGGGCGGATTGTCCCCCTGAGAGCGCGGCTGTGGGCCAGTAGGGCGAGGGCCACAGGGCCCGGGAGTGCCGTGTTGTTACTATGCTCCAGTTATGTATGTCAAGGCTGTATAAGGTTTCACACGGAGAGGCAGGGAGACTAGCCTGGGAGAACATTCAACTGCAGGGGAAGTGAGCAGTCAGGAAGTGAACAATAATTCAAAACAGAGCTCCCAACAAAAGAGGGCCTTCAAATGTGTTGACTTTAAAGCATATCATTTATCCTTGCATTCAGGGTATCCCTGTGGAAAATATACGGGCACATAAAGAAATATAGAAAGGTCGTGCGTGAGGTTTGAGATGGAAACAGTGCATTTAACAATATATCGGGGGAAAATATGACTGTTTGGAATATACGGCACATATGTTACTGAGAGGTGAATTATGTTGTAGGAGTGGTGTGAGAAGTTTCTACAGACACTTTTAATACTTTTTGTCACTACTAGAATCCATTGTGACTGATGTGAATACAAGCTGAGCAGAGCTGCCGTGATTCGTAAACGAGACTACAACTGTTTTAAAGCCTCTCAAAAGATGGATTGGGAGTGAAGTGTCACTTCAGACTGATCACCAAAATATTAAAAGCAGTGCTATGATCATAAGTGTCATTTACACTGAGAATGCTGGGGACATGTCCTGACAATAAGAAAACATAGCACGCATTCAAATACATATAAAGTAAAAAACAAAAGTACACTGTCCAAAAAAAAGGAACGCAAGATCAAAGAAGAAAAAAAAAACCCCATAGCATACTGATTCTAAAATTACCAAAAAAAAATTCCAACCCACCATAACTGACCTTTTGCTAAGCCCCGCCTCTTTATGATGGCCTGACAAGCTGTCGGAGTAAGCACTGAGCCCGCACTGTAACTAACTGCATCCCTCTGAAGAAATATTGTCATAGTTTTGGAAAAATGAAACAGTGATTCCAGAGAGAAGCAGACAGAGGGGTCTGCAGTCTGTGTTTGAAGGATATATCCAGGATGTCAAACTGACTCAGCAGCAACAACAGGTTAAAAAGACAAAGATAGTTAGAAGCTAAAGCCGAACTAAAGGCTACGGATCACAGTGTAAAAGTGAACCACCACATCACTGGTGAATGAGACAGAAGACAATGAATAAAAAGGGAAACTTCACTGATAGTGAACCAGCTGTGTGGCATCGCAGTGTGTGCAGATGAACAGTGTTTCACCCCCATGCCTCTGCCAGCACCCTCCGCCGCCGCACAGGCAGGGATCTCCGAGGGAAGTCAAACAACGTTCATCTGCACACACTGCGATGACACACAGCTGGTTGCATATCAGCAAAGTTTCCCTGCTTCCCTTCACTGGTTCCTGTACAGCAGGGTCGGCCTTTTTTTCAGTGTTATACTCCTCAAAACGCAAAAGCAGCATGTGTATACATTCAGTAGGCTATATCTTCAGTAGCTAGCTAGCGTTAGCTAACCCTACACTTTCCAGGGTTTGATTTTGGTTTTGGAACAGGGATGAAACATATATCTTTTTCCAACCTCTCCAAGTAACGAGTATCATTAATACACGACGTGCCCCAGGCACAACATTTAGCTCCAAATCCACAAAACCAGCCTGAAAATGAAGGAAATCTGAAACGATTGCATTAGAGTCAATGGAGCACAGCTGTGTTGGTGTCAGATGCTGGTCTGAACCTGTCTGATGCTATGTTATGATTGGCCAGCCTGTGTCCTGGGGCGGGACTTAACAAAGGGTCAGTTATCTAATCTGACCTCATAAGGATCCCTTCATTACATTGTCTAAAAACAAATATGTGGAGGGCCATTTCAAAAACGCTTTTTCATCTCCCTTATGTCCCCATTCACTCTTCAACATAAATGACACCCTTGGCTACAATAGACATTACAGAGGTTCACCTGTTATGTTAATGAAGTGGTGTCTTATCTAACGAATCGTTACATCCAACACGGTTGCGTACAACATCCCTCTCATTCTCATGTCGGTGGATGGGGAGCTTTTTATGATGGCATGGAGTCTGTGCTGCTGCACTGTTACATTTAAACATCATCAGCATATAAATAACACCCGGACTGAGCAGCCAGTGTTGACTGTGAACATGCGTATTAGAATAAATTAATAATGAGTGTGTGTTAAAGGGAAAAAATAGTTTTATTTTTTTATGCATTATTGGAGGAGTGCAGGAGTTCATGTAAATTTACATTCCTACAATGTCTGTCTATTTAACATCTGATAACATACGCAAAAGTAGAGGAAATAAAGAAATAAATTAATAATAAAAAGAAAGAAAATATTGGGGAGAAAATGGTAATGAAATAGGCTAGTATGATGGTGCACATACACATAGCTATGTACATATATGCAATATTTATACACATACATTTATGCATGTTTATTTATTTATATCCATACATACCCACTTACACAAAGAAGTGAACTCACCAAACTCTTCAAGGCTGACAATTATTTTAAAGAGAGTGAAAACTGTAATGTTGTTCTTCCACTTTTCTAATGGCACAATTAAACAACACCACAAAGGGGCTGCAAAGAAATTTATGTTCACTTTGCCTCAACTGTGTTTGAATATTTTATGTTTTGCTCTTTTCAAAAGTGTTAAAGTTTACATGACTCTGAAATGCATTCCAACCAGAGACATGCACAGGCGTACTTGTACCAGAGGGTGCACGCACCTCTAAAAGCAACACTAACCACACACACACACACACACACAACCTTCTTGTTTCTGTGTAACAAAGTGATCCGACTCAGTGAGCAGGCAGTAAAGTGTGAGCAGCTCTGTGGGTTGGGAGATCTCTGTGCTGAGTGGGATCCTCTGCTCTGTCACTGCACTGTGCTGCGTTTACTGTCCTCAGCAGGAAGCTGCCTCCCTCAGAGGCTGACTCTCCGCCATGGGCTCCAAAGCTGCAGGTCATCTTTGGCTTTTCACTGTGATCCAAAGTGGCACCGCTGCAGCTCTGACTCAGGCGTGTGCAATGTGTGTGTGTCTGTGCTCCAGTAGATGCATATAACAGAAGAGGATGTTGTGTAATTTATCACGTATGCAGGGAGACAATGGCTTTGATTATGGAATCCTTTGTGTACTTATGAATATAAATATGCACAGACAGTGTGTGTGATGTGCTGAAATGTGTGTGTGTTGTTTAGGTCAAGGTTTGTCACCATGAGAATGTGAGAGACTGTGTTATTGCTGTGAGGCAAGTTGTCATGACTGTGTTTTTTCTTGGAGGAACGGCACTCTCATTATCAGTTTTGGGATCCTCGGGGGAAGAAATCTTTGTAGACTAAAAGTTAGCCCCAGTGGCACACAAACCCAGAAGATGGCTACTGCATCAAGGTGTGAAAGTGTGTTAGTAAAAGTAGGAGCACACAGAGGGCAAGAGTGAAGAAGTCCAGTTAGGAAAGAGTGAGTTATTTAATTAAAGCACAACATAGTGTGTGCATTGCGAACTCTACAGGCATCTTTGAGGGGGGAACTGGTATCTCATCATCTCTTCCTTGGTGGTTTTCTCCCCGTGTGTGATTGTTGTTATTTCGTCAGTGCAAAATAATGAGGCCAGCAAAAGCCACAGCCCTTTGACCCAGAGGGAAGATTTCATGCTGCTGAAGTAAATTTGTGGCTGTGCTGAAAATATTTCTGACATGACCTGAGGTCATCTTTGTTTGGCCTTTTATCATGGGGAGTAAGAAAAGTGCTTTATCTGATAATAATGCAGGGTACATGGCTGGAATATAATTCATATCTCACAACTGTTGTACATGGTGTGTGAGATACTAAGCTGTCATTGTGGTATGTGTGTGTGTGTAGACCAGTGGCTTTCAGACTTTTTGTGCCCAAGGCTCACCAAAGGGTGAGCAAAAATCTCAAGGCACACCTGTAATTATATCAGTGCACAATAGCTTCTATAACGTGTTATCACTCTTATCATGACATAAGACAATAAAAATAAGAAAAAATAAGAGAGGTAGCTTTGTGATACTCAGGGCTTTTAGTGTGCCACACACTTGTAATTTCCACATGCAAACGGCAACAAATAGGTTCCCTGTGAAGGTTCTGTTAATCAAATTAAATTACATTACATTTTTAGGTAGAGTTTGCCTCTGTATTAGGAAATGGATGCACACAACATACTGATACAGTCAAATAAAAATCCATTTATAACTTTTGGGCCCAGTTGAAAATTGCAATAATGATGTGTGGTTTTCACAAAATCCCACGGCTGACTTGGATTGGCATCACAGCACACCATTTGAGAACCACTGGTGTGGACACATTCTGCCGATGCAGAAATGTGCATATGAATGAGTAAATGTTAATTTTATTTAAAGCTGCACTTATCAATATTTTTATATTAACAATGGATCAAATGACTTCATGTGATATGAAAGGGGTTGCTCAAGTAAACAAGCACACAGAGACTTGTTGGCCACCTTTGTTCCCATCAGCTTTACAGAGCACTTTTGTGTCTTTTAGCACATTGTTTTGATTTTACGATCCTCCACTATACTGTTTGTCAGTATCACTGCTCTCTGTCTTGTTTATGGTTGTAGCAGGCAGCTGTTTTCGGCAAAATAAGCTTTGATAAACCCACTGTATGCTACCTACCCAACACCCAGTACAACCATCAGTCATTGTAGAAAGGGGGACAACATTTTTCCAATTTGGGCCCCTCATCCACACCCAATCCAGCACCACTACCCACCCTGTAGCTCCGATACCAACATGGGCAATTTTTAATAAGGTTTCGGTCATTAGCCTTGTAGTGATACAGATGGAGCCATCCAGGCCATGCTCTGTTTTGCATTCATCATACCTGGTGCTCCTTTCATTTCTTGTTCTCTCTGTACCTTGGTTTTTCTATTTTCCTAGCTATTCAGGCTGCAGTTTGCGTTACATCTTTACAGTGACGGCACATGTGTGCTCTGCACATCTAATGACACTCGAACACACCCTTTTCACACTAACTGCAGGGGGTGGGGTATCAGATGACAAGTTGAAATATATTTTAATGATAGCAATAAATGTTTTTATCTTGTAAATACGTAAAACTTGCATTGTCAGTGATATAAGTCAGTCAGTAAGTTGTTGTTCTTAAAAAGTCAGCCACAGACCTCTGCACCTTTGCGATTTTTTTTCTGTTCAGTTCAGTTTCAGTTGGTTTCTGGAGTAGGTTTGCTCATTTCGATTTAGTTTTTAATGTTTAAAAATGTTTTTTTTTAGTTTTTTTTATTACAACATGGAGGGTGTGTGCCAAAGGCAAGATTTAAGAAGTTCAAAATAGGTATTACAAACACCACACTGCGCAGGCAATTGACAGACAGTTATGTAGACATCCCCGTCTCAATAAATATATGCACCAATGCCACCAACTTTGTCAAAATTTGACGAGTAAAACTAAAGATATTTCCTGTATATTTATTTTTCTGATTTTATTTTATTTTAGATAGTGTTGCAAGTACATAATATAATTTCAGTGTGTTTAAGTTTTTTCTCAAGTTTTTATTTTCATTTCAAATAACTAAAATTCACAACTAGTTTTAGTTAACTTTAATAGCCATAGTATGTATTTTAATAGAGTGATCTTTTCTTACACACAATGAAATTATCTTACGACTCTCAGTAGCTTATCCAACTTTTTAGTTTCCCTGGTGATCGCTCTCCAGTAGCACCTGAATTATAAAACTTGTTGGATCCAGCGTGTCATAGTTCATTCTAAGCTGAACCAGTAGAAGTTTTCAGACAGCCTTACCGTGAGGCTGCTGCCTCCAGACAAAACACCAATCTCACTGATGCCTTTGCACTCGGTCCCCCGCCACTGCAGCTTACACATATCGATCTCCATAAACATGCTCATAAACTACCTTTAACACCTCTCGGCCCTGAGGCTTACATAGTGCCACTGGGGCCGGGACTGGAGATTATGTGGTTTATGTAATAACCTCTTGGCAGCATCTGTCCCATCTCTCTCTCTTTCTAGATGAGTGGTCAGTACTCACACATCCCCGTAGTGCCTCTCCTCTGATTTACTGCTGCTGTTTCTTCCTGTTGTAGCCCCATCCCCCAGCTATCAGTGTTAAAGTGGCCGCTCAACATATGGGCAAAGAAATGCTCTTTGTCGCCATTACTGATATTAATCCCTCTGACACACACACACACACACACTCTAACACACACAAACCAACACGCAATCTCAGGCACTCCACCCTTGAGTGAACAAGGTAGGGTGGAGGCAGTGAAAGACAAACAACAGATATGTAATGGATGTGTGGGAAAGGCTGTCGTGTATGAGCACTATGTCAAGTCATTTTATGTCTCTCTGTAAATGTGTGCACCTGCTTTTATGTGTTCGCGTGCGTGTCTATGTGAGAGATTCCCATATAAAATACACACCTCTAACCAAAAAGGCTTTGCATCCAGATGTGAGCAGACAGGTTGAAGAAGTAAACAACATGCTATATGCTCTGTGCACTCTGTCATTCATAAAACACAATTATGCCATATATACTGCACATATATGTGTAAGGACGAATCCAGTAAGCAATTGATATTCCCAAGACATGGTGGAGACTCCAGAGAAACGGAGTAAATGAGATCCCTGAAGACTGAGTTTACCGTGAGACCGGTCATCTTTGTGGATGCGCACAGTGCAGAGCAATTCCTCTGTGACATGGAAATTATTGTAATACAAGGGGTCATACAGTGTATTTTTTATTGCATGTGGTCAGGTGAAAATGTGAGGGGATGCTGGGCCTTTTGCTTTTCAGGGCCACCAGTGTACTGTGTTTAAATTTGTACCTAAGCAGCCAGTGGCACCAGCTGCAAGCAGGCTCAAACTTAACTTTGTTACCGTATAATGTAAGTGCTGAGTGAACATTTATGGATCGTTAAAGTAAAAAGTGTTGCACCACACAGACATAGAGATGCATAGAGATTTGTTTTTACTAAATATATACATCCAGTAACTGCCTGGTGTAAGTGTTGTGTCGCTAACAGGCCCAAACATAGACTGTATACAAGTAATGGATGCAACTACTGCAACTTCACCCACCGGTTTGTGGACTCGCAAGTCCACAAACCAGGTGACCATATTTGGATGAGAGGGTGAAGATGTGGAGGAGCGAGGGGTGGATCTGATTCATAGACTGTGGTGATGCCTCCCGGACAGCCTGTCACTCAAGGCAGCCACGTCTTTAATCATGCATAACTTTAAGCCCTGATAAAATTTAAATGAGTGAATTAAATAACGATTCACCCCTCGTATAGTTGTCATGAGGAAGGGGGAAATTAGCTATAGAGATTAAAACCATTTTTTGCTGTAAACATGTTTATTTCGGCTGTAAATTTGGGTATTTTAACATGGAAGTCTATGGGGATTGACAGGCTTCTGGATTCAGCCTCAAGTGGCCATTCAAGGAACTGCAGGTTTTGGAACTTTGCGTTGGCTTCATTTTTCATCTCATTTATTTGACTCATGACCATATTACATGGTATGGAGCACAAACATTACACACAATAACAAAACAAGACATTGGCGCATCCAATATTACTTACACAAAGGAAGGACATTCTTCAAAAAAGCACCTAGTTTACAGACGCCTTTTGGCTCATCTGATTAATAACAAAATTAATTCAAACATAGATGGACGGTTTAAATAATACTTTGGCAAACACTTCTCTCTATAAGTCATTAAGCTTACATTCTGATATTCAAACAAAATATAATACCCATCTCCCACACAAGATTGCCGCTTTGGCCCAACTGACGAAGCTAATGTTAGCTTGCAAAATATCACCTGTTTAGACTGAAGAGTAAAAGACTGCAGTTTAATAGTGATGAAAACAGTCAGTCATTTAGGTTCCAGGGCATTGAAGAAGAAGAAATACTTAGCAGAAGAGAAGTATACTGGATATTTTGCAAACATTATCTCCCAAAGGCTTAAATAATGAGATACCACGGCATGCCATGCTATAACACCAATGTGCACACCTGTGAAATGGGTGGAGCAGTTTCTGTTTAAGCTCAATGTTGGAAATAATGGTGTTGAACACTCTTGACGAAGGTCCAGGACAACTGAAACGTTAGTGTTACTTATAAATTGTGAAGCTGACCAAGAGCATTGTGCGGGATTTTCTGTTTAAAAAGTCACAAAAAATACACAATATACCTTTAATAACATAATCAAAACATTAGAAGAATCACCAAGTCTAATCAGTTAGGTTAATGTAACCCCAATCTAATATTTCTAACTCAGAATACTAGCTTTAAAACTGCAAATTTTGGAGGTTATGTTACAGTTTGTAAAGCTACAGAGACTTCCTTTTTACGTAGTTTATTACTTCAGATGGGACAGAATCTTTATCATTAACTGATGTCTGTAAAGCCCTTCTTGAGTTTCTTAAGTATGAAGGACTACACACAAATGTATGACTGGATTTACAAATAGCTGGTGCATCCCAATCCTGGACGAGACACTGAGAATGAGACATTACAGCAAAACAAACCCTGTGATTTCTTGAAGTGCAAAATTACAGTGCTGCCATCTGCTGCCACACAGTGCACAATCTGAGAGTAATCATATGCTAATATCCTGAAGAAATTACCTCTCTGGCTGAATAACTCTCCAATCCAATGGCTATTATTTTGCCTTATTTTGAAGACAAGTTATCCCAAACCCCAACAGCAGTCTCTCAAGTGGAAATACATTAGTGGATCTGCCTGGGACAATGCAGCTTGACAGATTGGTGAAAGAGGACCACATTCTCCTCTTTGTCTGCAGCCTTTTGATAGGATTACAATGTGAACCAGTCGAGGGAGGATCACTGCATATATTTACTATAGAAGTTGTTTAATAAGATTAGCGTTATTGTATCCTATCAGTCTCAGAGGTAAAGCTGAACTGGCTCATTCTTGGGACAATCTGATTATCCGCTGATGCAATCTTAATGAGCCAAAGCCCTTGAAATCAAAGGAGTGAACTATACGGCGAGAGAGCATGAGAAAGTTTTACCAACACAATTTGTGCTTTTGAATATTCAAATTGGTTCTTGGAGCATGCAAAATTGGTGACCAATGAGATGCTGTCCTCCGTGAGGAGCTCCTCCGCATGACAGATGACAAGAGTTTGGAAGAGAAAAGCAGTCACAGAGCTCTTCTTTAGATCAGGTTGAGAGGAGTTTTATCTCTGGCCATGCTAGCAGCAATGTATCCATAGATCATAAAATCAAACAATTCTGTAATAAAAGTTAATAAAATGAATAGACAAAAATCATAATCATAAATTTGAGGTATAAAATCATCATCAGTGTAAGTATCAATATGTGCGTCACCATTAAATCAGATGAATATGCCAGTTTGAAAAGGTGTGTTTTCAGATGGATTTGAAAGAGGAAAGGGAGTCAATATTGCGAATGTCATAGGGGAGAGAGTTCCAGAGGCGGGGGACAACAAGTCTGAAGGCTCTAGAACCCATGGTGGTCAAGCGGGCAGATGGTGATGTGAGCTGGACTGCAGTAGAGGATCTAAGAGTACAGGAGGGTGTGTAGATATGAAGGAGTTCAGACAGCTAGGAAGGGGCTTGATTATGAATGGCCTTAAAGGTGAGAAGCAGAATCTTGAAGTCAATGCGATATTTAACAGGAAGCCAGTGAAGTTGCTGGAGAACAGAGTGATATGATCTGTGGAGGGGGTTCTAGTAATGATACGGGCAGCTGAATTCTGGATCAGCTGGAGTTTATGAAGACACTTGAGAGGGAAACCAAAGAATGAACGAGGATAGCAGTGCTCTAAGGTGTAAGTAATCGGCGAGGACGATTAAAATTTTGGAGATGAAAGTATGCAGACCGAGTAACATTATTGATGTGGGCCTCCAAGGACAATGTGATGTCCAGGATGACTGCCAGACTCTAAACCTCAGGTGATGAAACAGTGTGGTTTAGCCAGAGTAGATTTAGTACCCACAAGGCCAACCTCAGCAACAAGGCCTGTTGGATGAATTGCAATGAAAGTTCTTGCATACATTCATGGTTCCCAGACAATGTATCACAATGACTTTAGCGACCCTCTGACTTTTCCTCTTGCGCCATCATCTGGTCGAAATGTCTATTTTTCCAATAGCTTGAGGACTACCTGCAAAAACTAATGTAGCCTCACTTGTAGTTTGTGTCTATACTGATTAGCAGATGTTAGCATGCTAACATGCTAAACTGAGAGGAAGAAGAAGAAGAGAAGAAGAAGAAGACGAAGGAGAATGGAGGGATGTCCCAGGTGGTTGGGGGTTGGGGGCGCCTTGGTGGTGCCCAGGAGGTTGGCTGGTGCCTCTCCAGTTGCCAGTCCATGCTCCATATTTGGTCCAGACAAAGACTTGAGCCAGTGACCCTTCAGTTCCCAACCCAGGTTCCTATGGACTGAGCTACTGCCGCCTCAGATGCTAAACGTGGTAAACATAACCTAGCCTACTTAATATCAGCATATTAGCTTCGTCACTGTGAGCACATTACCATGCTGACGTTAGCATTGAGCATCCTGCTAGCATGGCTGTCTTGTTAAATAATGCAAAGCAAAGTAGTTTTGTGGATTAAACTGTGTCAGCTCGTTCATGCCTGTAGCTTGTTTTTCTGATTTGGACCTCAGTTCATAGGAGGCCACAGAAAGCTGCATTGCTTTGCCCTGTCAACTTTAAAATGTGAAACAAAGCTCAAGGGTTATTTCGTCTGCATTTTTAAGATGGCTGATGGATTAAGCTGCTTCAGACTGCATGGCTGTCTTATTATCAGAAGAACAGAGATGTGAAATACAGCTTGAATATATGAGATACTTTGCACTGAGCAGTGGATCAGAGGAAAGTAGATCAGAGATCAGACTGATTAGTCTCTTCATACACTGAAGAATATCACTCAACTTAGTTTCTATGTCTTCATCAGTGTGTCTATACTTTGAGTTAGACCCGCCAACTCATACTGTAAACAAAGCCTGAGAAAGTTCTTAGTGGGCACACCATTTATGTGACTGCAACATGAAAGCATCATGGCTTTCAGACTCTATTCCAGCATGTGAACGCTCAAACTGACTCTCGAGCTCAGGAGCAGGATGGTGACGACTTTGTCATACCATTAAAAAAGATCAGCTTTCTACATATCCATTCATCTCTGCCTCTCTTTCACTGTGTCTCTGGGCAGGTAAAAAATAATCCTCATATCCAGCCTATTAGTCACAGAGGATTAGACCCCTGGCAGAGATGGGAGGTGAGCAGAGAAAGAGAGACAGATTAAATGCCTATGGTATTATGAGGCAATGTTCAAGAAAAAGTTCCATCCATGAAACTATGAGATATACAGAGATATATTTTGATGATCGGGAAAACACTTCATACATGAACTTTGCTGCTCCACATGCAGTGAAACACATACTGTGTGTGCTTTTAAATGCCTTGATTACATCTTTCTCTAAGTTTTTTATCTGTATAGTGTGTATATGAGGCAGAACGCACGTGTTTTTGAACAAATCCATCCCAGTCTTGTACAGACTCCCTGATGAATTGCAGACTTGGGCCAACTTTATTATAGAGATAGATAGAGATCTCTCCACCTCCAACCCTTTGAGAAGCTCATTTGAAAGTCAAGACTCATTTATCAACGTTTGATCTAATTAAACAACCTGGAGCTGGGATGAAAGCAGGGGACTAGCCATTATCTGACTCCATTAGCCACAGGCGCAGCGTAAAAAATCGCTCCCCATCCTTCACAACTTTAGGCCAACTTTCTCACTGTTTCTGCTCCTGCAGCAGCTTTTTACGAAATTTGATCTTGTTTTCATCGCACCTTTTATTGCTTTGCTGCCAGCCAGTTCTCCCTCTGTTTACTTGTAGCTTCATACCTCTCTGTCCTGAAACGTTTCATGTCATCGTTGCTGATTTGTTTATAATCCCTGCTTCCACGGGTCAATTTTGAAATTACAAAAATGTCTACCATCCATACATCAATGTTTTATTCTGGCAAAGGGCTGTAAATCCTCAGCTCTGATTCATTACTCCTAACTTTTGTGTGTTCTCATCAACCAAAAACTAGACTCTCCCAGCTTCCCATGGAGATTTATGACTGTCCTGATGGATGAAGCTCAAGTTAGGGTCAGAACAAGCTTGACACTGAATCGACAATTATGTTCCCCTTGTCCAAAAGTGAGTGTTTAGCATGAAGGCTGTGTGTGACACCGGATGGTGCTCCATGCTTGCACAGTAATGTATGATGCATGAGTTCCAAGTGGACTCATAGTTTGATATCAGTTGCCTGAGGTCAAAGATCCCCTGTTTCATCCAACTCTCATACTGAAACAGAATGACATGTGCCCCCTCTGCTGGAATCTTTAGGTACTGCAATATAGCTCATGAAAATAAAAAACAACAACTATTTTCTCCAGGGGGGGGGGAAAGTGCAAAATCCTTTTGCTATCAAGAAATGTCTGTTACAGTTTTACCAAATGACCTGACTGCAAGCATTTGTTATTATTGCCAAGCATAATTACGCCGCCACTGGCAATTTCTAATATATCTATAGCCTCTCGTGTTGATTGCTCATATCCGACCACTGCAGAGTGCCTAGCATATTCAGTAATCATTAAACACATCATGGGAGTCATTTTCAGTAGGCCTGCAGGCATCTGGGAACATAACCATTGGGAAAATTAGGTGGCAGCAGTTTCCTAAGATGAGAGATGATGAGGAGACCAATTAGGATGGAAAGACAAACGGCAATCCCTCAGTGGAACAAGATAACGTTGGAGGAAATGTACTGGTGGAGTGTAATTAGCCATGTTTACTGTCCAAGCTATTAACACTAATTTGTGATGCTTGAAAACAAGCCGTTTAACATAATGGGCCCTCGCCTCATTCAGTAGAGTTAATAATACTAGTGTCATCCAATTACATGCACAATTCGACTAGCTGTGTCTTGACCTGATGTCAGGGTTTCATTTTGTGAGGATCAGTCATGCATTTATGGTCATCTGTCAGATTGGCAGGATAGTAAGATGAAGAGATGGAGGAAATATTCAAATCATTCACTTGAGCCAAAGTGCAAATACCACATTATAAAAAAAGTAAAAGTCCTGCATTTAATGTACTAAAGTTTCAAAGTGAAAGTTCACGTTCTGCAGACACATTATCATATCTGACATTATTGGGGTTTTTTAAATGCTGATGTAGCAGTGTGTAAGCAGCAGTTGGTTGAGGTGGAGCTAGTTTATCTTCTTTATTTGCAGTTGGATTGTTTCGTCAGTGCCTCCCAATCCAGGGACGGGGCCCCTTTGTTTTGCTACACATACACGTAGTCACTTTTTGGACGTCTTTCTCATAACCAATATGAGAAGTTCAGAGAAGCAGAGGGGGGTAGCTGGGGTGTGACTCTCTCTCTTTGACCCCCTCTGAAGCTGCATTTTTTTTTTTTTTTGTGCCTCCCAGAGTGACTGGCAGAAAATGCATGACCTTCCCTCACCATAAATTAATTAGACTGTTTTATTCTTTGATGTTTGAAAGTTAAAAGTTGAAAATGAAGTCCTGGAGTTAAAAAAAAAAAACCTTTGGATTTCACTCGTGTGTGATGGTTGGTTAGTGCAAACATTTTTCTTTTTGGCCAGACTTTCAATGAGACACATAGAATAAAGTGATTTTGATGAAATATCAAGCCTGGATTTGTTATGGGGGGTTTTTTTTCGCACAGAAGTGTGTCCTACATAATGTGTCCAAGGACCTTCGGATTTTTAAAAACGAACATTAAATTCTGTTTTTTACAGTTTCTGGTTATGATAAATGGTGTTATTTTGGTGATTTTTAAAGAAAACATGCCTTTCAAAGCTCTGGGTTTGAAAGGCATGTTTTCTTTAAAAACGGGCATGTTTGGAGTGCACACCAGCTCACCTGGTAAAGCGGGCTCCCCGTGTACAAAGGCTATGTCCTTGATGCAGCAGCTGTGGGTTCAATTCCAACTCTGGCTCCTTTGTTGCATGTCATTACCTTGAATAAATGCAAAATGTTTTCTTTTCAAAGAAGAAGTTTTCTTTAAAAATTGGCTGTAAAATGAATACAGATACAACCATTTCAATTTGTATCCCTCTCCCCTAAGCCAAAATAAAAACAGTCCCTCCCCAGTGCTTAAAAAATTATATGACAAGCCTTCCTCTTTTTGCACCAACCCCCACCCTGCTCATCAATAAACAGTCCCTAAACTTACCAGTGGAGAATAAAAGTGCAATATTTCCCTCTGAAATATGGTGTATAAAGAAACATAAAATGAAATTGCGCAAATAAAGTAAAAGTAACTCTAAATGAGACAGTTAGTTCACCATGCTGACAGGATAGATCATTTTCTGGCAAATGTTACATGCAACATGGCCTCTAACGCACACTCTTCCTCTTCAGTGATTTAAAAATCCATCAGTATGCATAGTGGAGGTCGGGGAATTGGTTTGTCAGCAGAATTTTAAGATGGCTGTGACCCTAAAATTGATCTCTGTCAATTAACGAAAAGAGTTGATTGCGACCAATCAAATATTCAGATGAGCTTGAATAGAAAGCATGGTCTTTACCATCATATTCAATTGCTTAAAAGATCTATTATTAAATATCTTGCACATTTTCAATGGATTCTGAAATGGAGCTGCTGGTCTACCGCTGCTTCTATAAGTTAGTTATTTTTTTGTAATTGTGTGACTTTGGTGAATCTCAACTAACCCTTTGAAACTGCAAAGTCACACAGTAACACGAACTAACTAACGGAGGCAGCAATAAACCAGCAGCTCCTGTGTTTTTCTTAACAGAGTCTGGCTTTAAAGAGAGTGATATAAGGGCTTCATTTTCCCAGTAGAAATAAGTGTCTGACATTAAGGTAAAGCAGTTACAATATTCTAAATATAGCACACATTTAAACTGATATTAATTAGTTTAGGTAGGACTTTTTATAGTTGGGAAAATAGTGAATAGTCTTGTTGCGGACCCCTCCACAGCAGCACATCAATCAATCAATCAATCAATCTTTATTTATAAAGCACTTTTCATACATAAATGTAGCACAAAGTGCTTTACAAGGTTAAAAGTCAAACGCCCATGTTTTTCACTTGAATTGATGGATTTAAGGACAATGCCTGCTATTTAGATCAAAGGTTCTCTCTCTGAGCCTCAGGACCGATGATTAAAACTTCAGTTTTGTCCTGGTTGAGCTGTAAAAAGTTTTCTGTCATCCAGGATTTGATGTCTAAACTGCAGTTAAAAAGGGCATCAATTGGCCCTGTGTCATCAGGAGACATGGAGATGTACAGTTGTGTATCATCAGCATAACTGTGGAAGTTAATACCATGTCTCCTGATGACACAACCATGAGGCAGCATGTACAAATTAAAAAGTACGGGACCTAAAATTGAGCCTTGGGGTACACCACATTTAATTTCATGGATGTCTGAAGAGCATGTATCCATACTTACCAAGAATGTTTTATCTGTGAGATAGGAAGTGAATCACTTAAGAAGTCCATGTCGGACTGGACAGCAGCTGTCCAGCCTGCTTCTCCTAACTGGGGGCATGCCAGCTAACATCTGCTGTATGTAATCTACTGTCTATGGATAAGTAGCCCATACAAATCTAGACTATCCCTTCAAGTCACACATCCTATAGCCATGTGCACCTGGGTAGAGGCTCAGAGACATGCATCTCCATTTTGCTCTTATTGAGTGGACTACTGCCTTGGACACTGAGATAAGGATCTAGGATTTCAGGTCTGATAAGCTCCTGAGTTGCTGTGGAGTCCTCGGAGAGCTGCTCCCTCAACCTTCCTCTTTGCTCTCTCTGTAACTAGCACTGCCTCCGTGTTACTGGAAGTACTAGTGTTTGGCATCTTGCAGGTTTTATTGATGCTAGGTTGCTAGTTTGTTTTATATTGACAACAAATCATCCAATCCAATAAAACTTTATTTATATAGCACCTTTCATACAGTCATGGAGCCCAAATTCGGCCTATGTAGAGGAGTTTTGTCAAGGGGTTGTCAGGGTTTCTTATCGCTATATGTTCTGCATCTCTTTACCTACGATGAAAAATCAAACTTACTAACAGTGCAAAAATTTTAAGGTGGTGTTTGCCAGGATTGCATCACAGAGAAGAGAGAGAAGAGAAGTTGCAACATTTCAATTTTCAGCTGCAGAGTAAGCATGAAGCTTGCTTTGATATTAATTCTTTGAGATTAATGGCAAAGTTTAATCCCAGTGAAGGGGCTGTTTTGTCTGACTCGTACGACTCGACCAGGAGACAGGAAGCAGTATTCAGCAGGAGGCTGGTACCTAATGAGGTGTATTCTGTGCAGGAGCTGCATGAATGTTGATGAAACTATTTAAAAGAAGTGATGTATACAGCAAATTGAAGCCCACTTTAATCATCTGGGGGTCAAAGATTATAGAAAGGCCGTCATGATCAGTGGTTCTTATGAGCATACACGCTGTGACGTGCTCTGGAGAGGGAGGTCATGTAAACAGGGAAACAAGGTGGCTGAGGACAGCCAGACTTCTGTGGGGGTCACTGCCATCTGTAGGTTGCTAGTTGAGCTCCAGGATGGGTCAATGATGGTTAAATGCCCCCTTGCTTTGCAATTAATGTAAAAAGAATTCATATTTTTTCTATTACCTGTAGTGCTATTTATCAGTCTAGCAGAGTGTTGGTGATATCAGCTGTGGAGATGTCTGCCAGCGTGCATCGATGGATGACAGGCTCATGCTCGTGATAGCGAGATGTAAACATGAATGGCTTCTCCTTGGTTGACCTGTAACGTTATCTACCTCAGTCACCTACATTGTGCTTTTTTGCAAGCCACCAACTTTTGCCACCCATTATTAATCCCAACAGCCATTTAAAGAAATTCAAAACTATGTCGTACAAATGAAGGCTACACGCTCTCAGTTTATATTGATGGAGGCAATTATGACAAAGATGAATAGTGAAATTAGCATGTTAATGGGTTATTATCACACAATCAAGTACACTGGTCCCGACAGACTTTCTTCCCACCGATGGCTTGATGGGAGCGTTCCCATGTGTTGAAGATGGAAAGGAACAATATATAATGCTTGACAACTGATAAATTGGAAGAATATGAATAATGAATGCGGGGTTAATGAAGCCACATGCAGTAATATTTTGCCTGTAAGAGTGGCTCAATCAAATTAGACATGTTTTGCTGTAATATGTTATTTTTTTGTTTGTATCATTATACAATTATTTCCCGAAATGTGAGATGCAATGTGTCTGATGACTCCACTCCAGATTGCCTCATCAAACATGATCCAAATGGCAAAGTACAATTTCTGTGTACCATTTGACCACTAGGTGGCACTCTGACACCGCGGCAGAGCAGCCCAAGCTGTCCAGATGTTATTCAACTCTAAAGGTTAGTTTCTCCCTCAGTGCTCACTCTTTGCTGTTTGAAAGGTCATCATTTGCAAGCAGAGGACAATCTGATGTAACATTTATGTTGCTGAATCATAATCGCAGCCTGCATCAGGGCATGGAGTTGATCACTATCACAGTTTGGATGACACTCTAATTTCCAGGCCCTCGCAAAGTTCTCCAATGTAACCTGAAGGTGAATGCTGTGAGAAGAGGGCCATACTAATGTTTACAGTGTCATCACTGCCGTTATGTGCAGATAATAGCTCTCCTTTATGAGTTTTCAAGCGGCGTGAAAGACATTGTTCACATTCACGGTAGCAATTTGTCAGAGTTCTCCTGTGACTGAAAGCGTCACAACATGTCAGTGTGTCACACTGATGCCGCATCGGGGCCAGTGTATCAGCTCGTGAAGGGATGAATCAAATGTCAGTGTGACAGGGAGCACAGGAGAACAGATCCATATTTCTATTAGGCTCCACAGGCAGAACAGATAGGGCTGGGTTGCAAAGCATGTTTGTGCATATTTTACTGTAATGCTGCTCCTCCATCTTCATTGACCTACAGAGGAGGTGATAGAGATGCCCCTGTAGAGTTAACACATACAATAGTAGATGGAAAGGCACACACACACACACACACACACATAGAGCACACACTATCCCTGTCCTCCTCTCTCATTTGATGTACATGTCCTGAATCGATCCACACAAACCCAATAGATCTGTACATGCTTCTGCCACAAGAGCCACTCGCAGACTTCTCAATCTGGCTGAGATGGTGGTGGTAGTGGTGGTGGAGAGGGGGGGTCCTGTTATTGATCCATCAGCAGCTGCCTGAGGGGAATGACTGCCAGCGAAGATGAAATCTTCTTGTTCACATCTGGTCCCAGTGCTGCAGAGGCCTTTAGTACAGTGCAGGCTATTGGCAGGCCACACAGCAACTGTGAGCGCTCAGACCCGTGTGATGACACAGGTAGATATTGACTGAGATGTACACTCTGAGGTGTAGTAGTAGAAATTACACTTGGTGCACTGGGGGTGAAGTTTGAGCACTGTGTGGTCAAAATAAAAATGATAGGAGGATCATAAAGACTGTTTAGATTCCAGGTATAGGGGTGTAGCAATGTTCCAGTATTGACGATAACTGTGATATTAAAAAGTGAAATACTGATATCATGTTAATAATACATGTATGATGATATTGTGTAAATAATACAGCGCCTCTTAAATAATTTCTTTCCATTCTTGCTTTGTTCCCTTGCTCAAAGCCATCCAGCTGCCTTTTCACTCCCCATTGAGTGTGCTTACTCTTTTTGTACCATTTTGTACTGTTATGATTACAGACTCTCTCTCCACCTCTATTTGTATTTTTAATCAAATAATGTGTCTCCCCAAAAAAGATTAAACACACAATTAATGCAATCAAAGATGAGTTTAACTTTTGTATTAAGGTGTATTAGTTGAAATGTAAGCAGGGATAAGATTCTTGCCAAATGTGCCCTTGTCCATTCTGGTGTCTCACACTAGGAGTTATCTCTGGGTCCAAAAAGTGAAGCCAATGTGGAAGTGCCTCAAAAAAGCATTCCTTCTAATGGCCAGCAGGGGGGCGACTCCACTGGTTGCAAAATTAAGTTCAATTGTATTGACGTCTATGTGAAAATGCTCCTGCTTTTCACTTGATTTATTACCTCGGTTAACATTTCCTGATGAGTTTATGGTCTCAATCACTAGCTTCAAGTCTTCTTCAATACAGCATCAAGTTCATTTTGTAAATATTGGTTCCATTTAGAGTAAAATAGATGATAAAGTGGGCGGAACGTTGGTACAGTAGTTAGCACTGTTGCCTCACAGCAAGAGGGTTCCTGGTTCAATCCCAGGAGGGAGCCCTTCTGTGAGGAGTTTGCATGTCCTTCCTGTGTCATTGTGGGTTTTCTCAGGGTACTCCAGCTTCCTCCCACAGTCGAGAGACATGCAGGTTAACTGGTGACTCTAAATTGTCCGTAGATGTGAATGTGAGTGTGAATGGTTGTCTGTCTCTATGTGTCAGCCCTGTGATAGTCTGGCGACCTCACCAGGGTGTGCCCAGCCTCTCGCGCAATGTCATGTGGGATAGGCTCCGGCCCCCCGCGACCCTCAAGAGGATTAGCGGTTACGAAAATGGATGGATAGATGATAAAGCAGGTTATGCTTTGGGGCATGGCTACCATGTGATTGATAAGTCACTACCACTGCAGTGACCTCAGGTTCTTAGCTCCTGTGGACTCCATCCTCTTGTCCAGATATGGTCACATCTGGCTTAAAAAAAAGAAGAAGATGGTGACAGCCAAAGTGCCAAACTCAAGGCTTCAAAATAGGAATCTGTAAACCAACGGGTGGCATCACAGTGGCTATGTCCACTTCTTTTATACAGTCTATGGTCCTATGGTCTGCATCTTTGTGGTTTGAGCATAAAAATTGGACTGAGATGGAGATGATGCCTCTGTTATTGAAGTCTTATAGGTAGAGTTGTGGTATATAGAGGTAGCCTATGATGGTCCTGTTGGAGACAGTTAACATGATAACAAAACAGTGGGAGCAGTCGATTGAATTATGCTTTGGTGAAGAAAGAAAAAAGTTTTGGTAAGTTTAAGGAAAAGTGTTTCTTGCTTTGTATCCCAGGTGGCCATTGCACATCAATGTAGCCAGTAGGGGGAAAACACCCACTATATCTACAGTTCTCACCAACTGTAGTTGCAGTGGGTGTTTTCTGCCCTCCGGCCCCAGGGGGCAGTAATGGACCCATTACAGCTTGACACACCTGTTTTTCAAGAGAAAGACTTCAAGGATGATGAGACACAGGCACATGCACATCTGGTTAACTTCCAATAAAGAGCACAAACAGTGCACAGCTGCTTCCCGAAACTTTTCAGTGGCAAGCGGATGGGAGTTGTTCGATAATGAGTGAATGGCTGAGTGTATTGTCCCATGATTCCAAGGGATTAAAAACTTGCTCCTTGCTCAAAAGAAGCTCTTTGGTGTCAATTGTGAGCACTCATCCAGCGTGGCTTCAATTCACAGACCATCATGGAGTCACACAAGGCAAAATACAGGAAAGAGAGTGTGTGCAAATGTCACTTTCAAGTGTGTGTATGAGAGAGTGAGAGTCTTAAAAGAGACAAAGTCATGCATGACAAAGCTGGACAGTGTTGTGTGAGGCTTTGTGTATCGTTAAAGCAGCACAGGGGCATCAGCCACTAGATGGCAATCAGGCTTGGCAGGGATATCTGTCACCGCAGACACAAAAACAGAACGGCATTAGTGGAGTCAACGAGGTGTGTGTGACTCACGTCATACAAAAATGTTCTCTAATGGTAAAGGGGCATATTATGCTACACAAAGAAGAGGAAAGAGTCAAGGAAAATTTAGATTTTGGTGTTCAAGCTTTCTTTTGTTGTACTTTAAATGATGTTGTTTGCTCAGTCATGCAGAACCATCCCCCATTCTTCCCCATCACACCATCATTGACTGAGTAATGCATAGGGTGGAAAAGTGCGTTTTTAATAGAAAATGCAAAAAGCAGCTATATGGCGAATTCTAAAGAAGTGAGACTGGGTGAAGTGATTTATCAAAGGGCACAGGATGCTGCAAACAAAGCCCCCATGATTCATTCTGCGGCTCTTTGTGAAGTATTGTTGTTTGGGTGCTCTCACCTTCTCCTCCTCAGCACTTAGGCCATGACAAATGCAAGTGCCATCTGTGACTAGGAACCAAGGCAGCGAAAAGCCAGTCAGTTAATACCAGCGGAGGGAGAAAGTCAGCCACACTAGTTGTGATGAATAGATACTGTATCCCCTCTGAGATAATTTTGTGTAAGTTGCTCTCTGTGGGGAGACTGGCTGTTCATTTTTCCTGTTTTTACACCAGTCAGCACATTTCTTCAGAGAGGATTCAACCTGTTGGCTTGTTTTTGTCTCGGATCACTCATCACTCTTGCTTTCAGACACATTTTTTGAAAAAAAAAAAAAAAAAGACACCACATGTTCTGCATTCAGGCCTCCACAAGCATGAAAACGTCTATGGTTGACAATAAAATTGGATCAAGTACATCAATTTTCTTACAGACTCAATTCACTAGCAATACAAGTTATATCAAATTGCATGATAATTAAATTTAGTTTTATAATTAAGACATATTTCAACATGCCATCTGATACTCCCAGCCCCTGCAGGTATTGTGAAATGGTGTGGTCCATCTGACAGAGAGGGTCAGGTATGCGATGCACAGAAATAACATGCTCTGCTAATATAAAAATGTGAGGTGAACTGCAGTCTGATTGGCTAAGTCAGAACGCTTCACCAAAAATCAGGAGCACTAAAAGAAAAGTCATGGTACAGAGAGAACAAGAAAATAAAAGGAGCAGAGAGGTGATGGACAAATGTCTGGGAAAAAAACTGTGAAGAAGCAGCAGGTATGACAGGCAGAGCTGAAGGTGGAGGAGTGAGGCAGACTAATGTTAGCAAATAAAACCTGCTGTGCCAGGCTCAGTGTAAAAGCTTCAGTGAAAACATAGTTATCATATTAAACTAGAGGACCCAAGGCATCCACTGGTACCAACCATATTATGCTGTCTTGTTCTACAGGGAGTCAAAGTTGCACTAAATTTTGGTGAGGTTAAAAGGAACATTGACATTTTTCAAAATGGTGTATAAATATTTCTGCATACTGTGGTCCCAGACAGTCTAGAAATTACATAAATTGGGTATGACTTGAAAACCAAACACAATTTGACCAATATTTCATTAAAGTAGCCCTCGAGATAAATAAAGAAAAACAAATTTGTTCACTCATGATTTGATCTAATGATTTAATACCTTGCAGTCATTTCCACAATCAATGTTCTCAATTATGTTTTCAGCCCAAGAAGTACAAGTAGATACAAAATACACATGGAGATATGATTAATGCCCCCCCCCCAGTTGGATGTAGATGAGGGGCCTACTTTTAAAAATGTTGTCCCCCTGCCTGTATGTCCCTAAAAGCTGACCTTGCCATGCTGGTTGTGAGACTTTAGGACACAGCTTTGTGCTAAATGCTAACATTTGAATGCTAAGGTATAATATTTACCATGTTCACCATATCATTTTAGCATATTAGCATGCTAACATTTGATAATTAGCATGAAACACCATCTGTTTATCAGGCATCTAGCAAAACTGTCAAGTATTGGACAAATTGGAACTGAACTGATGGTATGGGGTCAATTCAAACACCTGAAACTAAGAATCATTGTATTTTCATTACCTAAGAATGAGCCATTTATATCTACATAGGAGCAGGTCCTCCCCCACAGAGTTTGTTGGGTTCTTTCTACAGTAACCCAGAACGGACAAACCAAACACTGGCTCTAGATATGGCTGTTCACGATTTCACATCAGTTGTCCCTCTGGCCTTAGCGTCTCCCTGTTGCTTTGGCAAAAAGTTATATAGAAATTAATAGAGGATATGTTTTTTTAACATTTTCATTTTTAACTGTCGTAGGCCTTGATTGATTCTCATATTCTCTATTGTAAAAATGTGTAGCCCATTCACAGGCTAACACATTGGCTAACACTGGCACATTTACAGTACAGAAATGTTGCTTAATGTGTGTTGTTGTTATGAATAAAAAAAAAGATTTTTTCAATTTTTTTAAAAGGTTTCACAATTCATCAACTAAATGTGCATCATACAGCCTATCGCCTTTGTCCTTTTAATTTTGCTGGATCTCAATTGCGATGGCTTGTCTTGGATGTCCCTTACTAAGCTAACTATGGATTCCAGATTGGAAAAAAGTATTGGAGGACAATAGAGACTTTAACAGTACATGGACATATTTGTTTGCTTTTAGCACCAACCCAAAGTTAAAGTACCAAACAATCATAAACAGCTCACTGTAGAGTAGCCACCTTGTGGTAAAACATATCAATAAATACTCATTTAGACCTATTAGTAATGTCAATGGATGACTTTAGATTTACTGTTACCTTTATTATAAGGCTTAAATATGTTTTGTGAGCTTTTTTGACCAAAAACATCTCTTTCAATGACAAAATTTGCCGACCCCTGACCAGACCTTGAACTTAATGTGTGAACCAAAGTGGTAAACAAACTGACAGACCAACATGGCCATCCCATTTATTACACTGCTAGTGTAGCTATACACAGGATTTTTACTGAAAAACATACACAAGGTTAGAAGTTTAAAGCAAACATGAGAAAAAAGTAAGGCAGCCAGAAAGATCTTTATAACTGATAAATAAAGTAAATAATAAACTTAACAATGTTTAACTGTTTAACCTAACAGTGACCAATATTTAATTTAAAAAAACAGGATAATAAAATGGTTTGGGGAGGAGCAATCTATGTGGGCAAGAGACATGTGACTGGGTCTTTACAATCATCATTACAATGCTTTGTAATACAAGCAAATCCTAAATTGTGTCAAACTCAACATTTGACCGATGACATCTAAATCTTTATCCTCAGTGATTCTGTCAGTGTGTGAAAGAGGTTCTGACAGCATCTATTGTGGCCACTGCCACTGGACAGCTGTAACACAGGGGTGATTACACACATCCTGACCAATCGAATGCCATCACAGTTCAGCTTTTGTGACAGCCCTCCCCTCAGCTCACCTGCCTTCACTGAGCCGCCGACGACACCAGTGGCACAGAATCCATCAGTGTGCATTGTGGTGAAATTGATCACTGCGATCAATATCAGCCACTGAAGCCATTGGCACTGCTGTGCTGCTGCAGCAGAGGAGAAGGAGGCATCAGGAGTGCTTTGCCTTGTCTGTGATCTATCTATCTTTAGGCAGGAGCTAGGCATGGGATCAATATGCTACGGGCAGCTCATATTTCACTGGTGGCCCAGTAGGGATGAGAGGGCAAAGGGGGAGAAAGGAAGAGGGGAAGGTGGGATGATGACACGGCTTTGCTAGACTCTCGGGGGTCAATCCAGAGAGTGCATAGCGTGGACCACAAACAGGTGATATGGATGCAGGCAAAGGTGAGAAAAGGAGAGAGAAGTTTTGGGTGTGACGTAGGAGTCAATAGTGCAGCAGAGGCTTATACGCTACATGGACGACAGCGCAGCCTGACAGCTTGTCGATTCAGTGAATTTATAATGAATGTTCTTTTATTCTCCTCTTTCTCTCTAACCTTTCTCTTCTCCTTTACTCCCTTTATCTCACCTCCCTCCTTCCTCCCCTCCTGTCACCTCCCTCCTCCCTTCGTTTTTTTGGAGCATCACTCCCACCCTCCCTACCCTCCTGCTCCCCCCCACCTCCCTGTCACAGACTCATGTAGCCTATCATCCTGAGAGCAAAAACAAAGAGTTATATGAAAGGCGCTTAGTCGCATTTCCTCCTACCCCTGCTGTTGTGGTGTCCTAATGATGCAAATGTTAGGCCGGCTAATGAGTAGGAGTTATGTTTGGGCTGAAGTTTGCCGCGCTGCTCGACCACCCTGTCTCATGAATAACATCACCGTGTCAGACTCAAGATGTGTGTTCCTCTCAGCTCACAAATAATGACCATTACAGATGGTGCCTTCTCAAATTACACACCAGAAAAAAGAGTTGTTGGTCCATAACGGTGTCCGGAGGAGCAATGCGGGGCTTTAAAATGAAGGTAATGAAAATTCATTTAAAGAATTCAAATGTAAGCAATCTGCCCTGTCTGAAATAGCACACACACACACACACACACACACACACACACATACACAGAGGCATAAAAGGTGTCTAAAAACTTCAGGTGGAACTCTCAACACCCTCTCACCTGTGCAAACCGCATAACCTTTTGCCTCCGAGTTCACCCCGGCTGTCATCTAACACACACATGCCTCGAAAAGAGAGTGAAAGCAATAGATGTTAGCTCTGTTATTACAATAACCCTTATGGCTGCTTACATTTCTCTCCCTCACCACATTGTGGCTTAATCCTCCGCGCTTTTGCCCTTCAGTTTTTCAAAGACAGCCTGCGGGCTAGAATTGCCCTTTGCTGACTTGTGGCTGACAGTGAATAAGTTCCCCTCTCGTCTCCTCCCTTTTATCTCTGAGATCATACTCTGAGTGGGTCAAGATCAATGGTGCTCCCTGCAAATCTGCCCAGACTCTGGGTGCTTCTCATTGACCTTACACAGGGGTAACTGAACACTCCGACTCTCATCCAGCCAGCTTTTACATGAACTTCTATGGATAAATTCACCCACTGATCGCAGGGGCTTTCATCAAAAAGCCATAGGTGCAGACGGGTTTCTGCATGCAGTACTTCTCGGCCTCAAACTGAAGGCCTTGCTGCTGAGATGTAACTGGCTGAAGTCACTAAGGAACACATTAGGTGAAGCTGACAAGCATCTTGTACACAAGATTAGTACATAAGCTCCACGAAAATCATTCAAGAGTAACTTATTGAAAAACTGCTCCCAGGTAGTCCAGTCTTGTTAAGAAACTTCTACATTTTTAATGCCACCTCACGGTTTGCAAACAGCCCTCTGAGACTTACAGGAATACAGCATTTGGAGCACAAATGACAAAAATCCCAATACCCAAGGACGTGCTGTGACAGGGTGATAAATGGCTTTACATGACGGAACAGACAGGACTCTGGACACTGCAAACTTCTCGACAACAACCAAAAGGAAAAAAAATCAATTTCAGGTATGGCATAGAATTAATGCGCTGTATTGACTGAACTGAGGAACAAAGTCTTCCTCAGGGATGGACTTCAATGTAAAAGCACCAGCCTAATGACAGCGTCACAGTAAGTAACCACTGCATATGTACAGTGGAGTAAAACATGGGGAAATAACATGCCTGAAATAGCAACAGAGAAGTCCTTACACACACTGAAATACAGTCTGAAGTCTATTTTATGAAGTGCTGCTACTGCCGTCCTCAAACCCTAATACAGATCGAGACAGCCGAGACAGCAGCCCGGTCCAGATCCAGCTGGGGCTCACATCCAATAGGATCCCTGTGAGACCCGCTTCAACAAGATGGATGACGGGCACCGAGCTTCAAACTGGGCGCACTCAGCCCAGACATCATTGGGTCCGGGCTGAATAAAGAGGTGGTGGCCCCTCGCCTGCTCTTCCCTAATAGGAGGCGCTGCCTGGCTGACAGCAGGCCATAAATAACCCAGTCGGCGTGTCACTGGAAAAGAACACACTCACCTGAGCACACTCAGTCAATGGGATCACAAGGGAGAGGTGAGACACAAGAATATAAGGGCTCACGGTTATGGGATGGTAACACAAGTGTGTGTGAAGGTAGGTCATAGAAACACATTGTGGGGATTTATTATTTTTTTCATCAATCAGTATTATTAAGATTAATTTTTAAAATAAATTAATTTAGACTAATATTTTTCTACCGTTCAAGCTCATCCTCAGCTGGTTCTTCTGTCTAAATGCCATTCTTCTTCTCCTTTTTTTCCTTTTCTGGTTTTGTCAGAGCTGTTAACCGGACCTGGAGATATTACAGGAGTTTAAATCCAAGCTTCTCATTTTCTGTCATGTCTTTATAATGAAAAATTACTCATCAGAAGCCCTCCTGAGATGAGTCCTGTCAATCTGATGACGATGAGTCTGATGATGATGAGTGAATCGTCCAAGAGAAGCATTTAGGGTGAAGCAGGCAGCAAGTCCTAGTGCCTCCATGACTCAGTGTGCCACTGATTCTGACAGCCAAACAGACAACATTGTCAAAGGAAGAGGGCACTTGTCTCAGGGTTGCTTTTTCAGCATGGGGACCAATCAAAGCAACACCAGTCCACTTGAGGCATGTCTACACTTGCATCAGTATCATATTCAGTTCCATTGAAACTTGCAGAACAAATCAAAGTGTTGTGGCTCCATCAGTCTCACAGGTCAAGTTCATCACCTTGTCAGAAAGTATCTTGTGCACCTTGTGTTAGAGTCTTTGTTAAAGTGGCATGCCAGTGCCTCATTTGGGCAAAATTACAGACAATAAATGGCAACATCAGTCTCCTAGTCTGGGAGAAAATACAGAGTTTGCATCTTTGATTGTTTTTCTCATTGTTTCTTTATCTTTCTTGTTTACTTGTTGCTAACCTGTGGCATTACATCCTTTTGCAATGTTGAGATGGTAAGTTTGAGAGTACCTTAAGAGCTTCTTTATTAAATAGCCTGTAGATCAACCCAGTATCCAACTGGTTGCAATGGTCCAGCATTTAGAACTAATAGGCCGAATAGCGTGAAATCAGGTAATCTGAGACACTTTTTCGTAGCCTTACCAAGACAACAAACTAAAACTCTGAAGACTACCTTAAGTGTTGCTTTTAAACCTTGTTATGGTTCTCTGCTATATCTCTATTGAGATAATATGTTGCCACTTAAATTAATTTCGAGATTTTTTAGACCTTCGACCACATCAAGTACCCCACCTCTCTCTGATGACTTGTTCAGGTAAAATGGGACAGTTGTGTGTGTTTTTTTTTTTAAATAGTTAAATCTATTTACCAGTTCAGTTATTAATTCATTAAATGATTTATGTAACCTGTGGCTATTCATTAAAAAAGACTGTCCCACTTGTTTTCAATGTTTTCCCTGTCCTTTAACTGCCTGTTTCCTTTGTGCCCTTTTGTCTACAATGGACGTGCGTGAATGTTGATGGCAAATTCATGACTTTTGTTGCTGACACTGACTCACTGCATCATCTTTCATATTTTTAAGTGACAAAAATGCTAAATAATGATGGGGTGGTACACAATAGCATAACTTGAGATTTTATAGCACCTGGTAGCCTAAAAACATGCTGGTTTGAAATGTCCTAATTTAGCTTCATTTTTTTTTTTAATCTCATCTCATTTTACCTGACTGACTGCATTAAGTGCTCACTCAAAACCCTTTCCCATTAAAAGTAAAATAGCCTATGTTATGAACATAATGTCATTATAAATCAAATATTAAATAAAATGCAACATCCTACAACACAATTTTTGTTGTTATACCCTTTTTGTTTTGAAAAATCAACATGTCAAATGGCTTACCTTGCAAGTTCTGGGACCAGTGATTTTTCTTTCTTTTTTTTTTTTGCTCTGTGTGTATTATTAGTCTCAAACCAATAAAAAATATTGTTTCATGTAAAGGACATTTGTAAAAACAATGCAAAAAAATGTGTGTTGACTGCCTGCTAATATCTAAAGTGCTGAAGATGTAAAACCTATTTTTCCCCATTTTACCTTTTGTCACGAATTACCTGACTTCACCCTATTTCTGTACCACTTTTATTATTATTATTATTATTATTATTATTATTTTGTTTTATTTTTTATTTTATTTTATTTTATTTCATTCTATTTTATTTTATTTTTTAAAAAAAGCCTGCAACCTCAGTTCATTACTTCAGGCTACACAACAGTTTAAAAACCATTTTGGACAATTAATTTTAAATAACTATATGTTAAAAAGTCCAGTTGTTGGCTACATTAAAAGGCGTATAGTGTGCGTGAATATGTTTTTAACTCACCATCACTATCTCTATGACTACTGCACACTGAGCATCACTGCTGTGTGGCTACAGTTGGGTATTCTTCATAGTAGCTAATTTCTTTTATTCTTTTTATTTATTTATTTTTATTATTTTATTTGTTCAGTGTTCTTGTTTGCAATCTCTACACACAAACCCTAGATGCCTTCAAGCTGATAGCTGTAGTCTTAATAGGCTACCATTAAATCCAGTACAGTTTAGAATTTAACCAGAGTTAGTGAAGTCACACGAACTCTACTCACTGAACAGCGTTCGACGTCACGTGATTGCATGCGTCATGACGTAATGCGGAAGTTATTCAACCAATATGGCAGCGTCCTTGACATCAGGCATGTTTTGAACACCGTCAGTGTCAAACATGCTCAACAGATACAAATTTTCGGGCGGTGCGAGTGGAAAGAGAAGCTTGTGAGAGCGGAACATGGAGAGACGAGAGTTTGTAGCGTCTTTGGTGGTAAGTTGGCAATTTTTGTACAAATTATCATGCTGCATGTTAGCATATCTGTCAGCTAACTTCTAATTTCACTACATTTAATGTCATTTTAAAGCCTAACTGACGATGGGTCGCCTTAGCTCAGTGGCTTACGTTACACAAGCTCGAAAAATACAAATTAATACATTGGTGTGACACAACGAGAGGTAGCTAACTAGGTTATTATGAGTAGTAGGCTATTATAAATAAAGCTGGTAAAAAAGTGTTATTGCTGATGTGTTTGCTGTGGGTAGAGCCAGCTCTGTGTAACGTTGGTTATTGTGGGTAAGAGCATCTCTCTGTGCGGAGTAACTGTCTGTGTGCACGAGCCAGGGGGCGGGGTACCCTCTTCCAGACCTGTCCTTTCCAAATGACAAACCAAGACTTCAGCTGTGTTTTATTTTCTGACTAAAGAGGAAAATACCGAAGTGAAATTAGATTAACAAAATCGACAATGTAACTGAAGACATGTGTGACAGGGTGTGTGACTGCTACCTTCACTGTTCAAGTGTTTGGGGAAAATGGATGAAGTGACCTGCCAGTGAAGGCTAACAATAGATAATGAGTGGTGGAAAGATATGTTTGTGTGTGTGTGTGTGTGTGTGTGTGTGTGTGTGTGTGTGTAGTGCCATCTTCTATGTATATAATGCTAATTTTTATAGTGGTTTACAGTGATAGAATAGTGATGGACGTCCATTTTTCCTGGTTTTAGTGTTGCAACAGTATAAGATTTTCACGATATGATAACCATATCAGAAAATATCATGGTTTCACAGTATCACCATATGTGGTATAACAATTATTATTAATATTATTATTAGTAACAATGACCCTTTAAGAAATGAAAACATTTTTTGTAGTTGAACAAATGCTTCATTAAAATCGAAGCATTTTTGTAATGAAGTTTGTGTTAAAATTCTGAACATTAGTGGAGGAGTAAGGTAGGTGTGCACATGCAGAGGAGATTCTCCATGCAGTTGCTTTTTTTTCCCATACCATATAAGCAAATGCACATGCTATGATAGCAGTCAATTTTCATACAACTACAGTGGTGTGAAAAAGTGTTTGCCCCCTTCCTGATTTCTTACTATTTTGCATGTTTTCCTCACTTAAATGTTTCAGATCATCAAATAAATTTAAACATTAGTCAAAGATAACACAAGTAAACACAAAATGCAGTTTTTAAATG